>NC_041400.2:117697439-117784939 GCF_900747795.2 Erpetoichthys calabaricus | reverse complement strand
CAGCAACACTCATAACAATGACAACACAATTACATTGACAATCATGTTACATTATTTTTAAAATGTTTCCTTTACTTTTTCATAACCTCTTTAACACACTACTTCTCCGCTGCGAAGCGCGGGTATTTTGCTATATAATATATGTGCATATGTATATATATACAGTGGAACCTCGAGATACGATCACCTCTGTATACGAGAAATTCAAGATAAGAGGAAAGTATGAGCGAAAAATTTGGATCTAAATACGAGCATTGGTTCACGTAACGAGCCACGAGCCAGGCTGTGGGTATGCGTGACGCGTTTCCCGATTCGCCTCGACTCGGGGATTCACCCAAGCTGACGCTGCCCGCATTTAATGTGAAAATAATTATTCCAAGCTGACGCTGCCCGTATTTAATGTGAAAATAATTATTCCAAGCTGACGCTGCCCGCATTTAATGTGAAAATAATTATTCCAAGCTGACGCTGCCCGCATTTAATGTGAAAATAATTATTCCAAGCTGACGCTGCCCGCATTTAATGTGAAAATAATTATTCCAAGCTGACGCTGCCCGCATTTAACGTGAAAATAATTATTCCAAGCTGACGCTGCCCGCATTTAACGTGAAAATAATTATTCCACAATGCCTCTCAAGAAGATTGTTGCCTCAAAGAAAAAAAAGGAAGCCGTGGCCGTTGAAATTAAGAAAGAAATCATAGATAAACATGAGCGTGGTGTAAGAGTGACAGAACTGGCGAAGACTTACGGCCGTTCGACATCGACGATCTGCACTATTCTGAAGAAGAAGGAACAAATTAAGAAACTTAATGTGGCCAAAGGAGTTACCGTGACTTCCAAGCACCGTCCAAAACTCCTAGAAGATGTTGAGAAGCTGTTGTTGGTATGGATTAACGAGAAGCAGTTAAAAGGCGATTCGGTGTCAGAAGCTATCACTTGCGCTAAGGCTAAGACGCTGTACTTGGACCTTCTCCGAAAAACACCAGGTACGTCGGCTGAAGATGAGGAGGCATTTAAGGCAAGCCATGGATGGTTTGCAAAATTTAAAAAGAGAACCAGTATTCACAGTGTTGTGCGACATGGGGAGGCTGCCAGCTCTGATACAGCTGCTGCTGATAAATTTGGGCAAGAGTTCCAACAATTTATTACTAGTGAGGGGTTTATTCCCCAGCAAGTGTTAAATTGTGATGAAACAGGTCTTTTTTGGAAGAAAATGCCTAAGAGGACCTACATCACGCAAGAGGAAAAATCTTTGCCTGGCCACAAGCCAATGAAAGATAGGTTTACCCTCTTCTTCTGCGCCAACGCAAGTGGAGACTGTAAAATCAAGCCGTTGCTCGTCTACCACTCAGAAAATCCACGAGTTTTCAAGAGGGGGAAGGTGCAGAAAAAACAACTGAATGTGATGTGGCGGGCCAACAGCAAAGCCTGGGTAACACGGCAATTTTTCATTGAGTGGGTCAATGAAGTTTTTGGCCCCTCAGTGAAGAAATATCTTCACGAAAATAAGTTGCCACTGAAGGTTTTGCTCATCCTGGATAATGCTACTGCACATCCTCCAGGGCTTGAAGATGATTTGCTGGAGGAATTTCAGTTCATCAAAGTCAAGTTTCTTCCTCCCAAAACCACTCCACTTCTCCAGCCCATGCACCAGCAAGTAATTTCCAACTTTAAAAAGCTGTACACGAAGGCCTTGTTTCAAAGGTGTTTTGAAGTGACCGAAAATACAAGCCTGACCCTCAGAGAATTTTGGAAGGATCACTTCAACATCCTAAATTGTTTAAACCTTATTGATAAGGCCTGGGAAGAAGTCTCAGTGAGGACCCTGAATTCGGCATGGAAAAAACTGTGGCCTCAGAGTGTTCCTGACTTTGGTTTCGATCCTCAACCTGTGGACAAAACAGTGCAGCTAGTCGAAGAAATTGTATCTCTGGGGAAAAGTATGGGTCTGGATGTGGATGGTGCTGATCTGGATGAGTTAGTGGAGGAGAATAGTGAAGAACTTACGACGGATGAACTTAAGGAACTTCACAAGGAGCAGCAGCAAGAGGTGGTAGAAGAGCTTTCGTTAGGGGAGGAGGGAGCAGGGGATGAGACCCTCTCTTCCAGTAAGATTAAAGAAGTGTTAGCAAAGTGGGAAGAAGTAAAAACTTTCTTTGAAGAAAATCACCCTAATAAAGCAGTGTGTGGGCGCACCATGAACTTGTGTAATGACAATGTAGTGTCGCATTTTAGGGGCATCTTAAAAAGAAGACAGAAGCAAGTGTCATTAGATAAGTTTTTGGTAAAGCAACCTGCAACTAAAAGAAAGTCAAGTGATTCTGACCCAGAACCTGCTTCCAGTGGGGTAAAATTCCCAAGAAGAGAGAGCCTTCCTGAATCAGAGGGGGACTCTCCTTCCCCACAGTAACCCGTTTTATTTACCAGTGTTATTTATTAAAGGTAAACTTTAATTAAAGGTAAACTACAGTATATATTTTTTATCAGTGTTATTTGTTTATGTTCATATTTTTGGGGGTGCGGAACGGATTAACTGGATTTCCATTATTTTCAATGGGGAAGTTTTGTTCTAGATACAAGAAATTCACTATACAAGCTCAGTGCTGGAACGAATTAAACTCGTATCTAGAGCTTCCACTGTATATATAATATATCGGCACCAGTGATGATGTCACTTCCGTTTTTTTATGCCACCAGGAATGATGTTACTTGTGGTCTGGGGGGCTCCATGGATGACGTCATTTCCAGGATAATAGACATTACTTCCGGTTCTGGCACCAATGATGTTGTCACTTCCGGTCCCAATGACGTCACTTCAGGCTCCGGGCTTTAAAGTTGCTGTCTTTTCCTGTTATATTCAGTTCTTTTGTGGACTCAAACCTGTGATCATCTTGATCAATTTAAAACCGATTTGCAGCCAAGGCACAATATATGGGTGGCTGCCCCAAACCTTTTTATGTCTGTGATCTGCTTTTGTGACAATGTATATATTGTGAGACATTCAGAGACCTTCCCCAACTGAAAGACACGCAAAAGCGTGATTCCCTCTTTTGAGACCTTCCTCAACTGGACGATACACAGAAGCGCAACTGCCGCATCTGTTGAGGGTTGTTTGTCCGTCACCAAGCCAACTACAGGTTTGCAGCACCACAGGAATAACTACAAACTGACCGCTGCCACGAGCAAAGTGACAGTCACCCAGTAAGTTATGCAGGGAACATTATACCCTGCCTATTTGCTGTGTTTATGTATAGCAGAATGGTACATCCCGCTACAATAAATAACCTTGTTGTTCCTGTTTCTAGTTGAATTAAGCTGGTTTTGCTAAAGTACTAAGAGTCAGCCTCGTTTTTGGGGTGCAAAACACTGACTCACATATATATATATATATATATATATATATATATATATATAAATCTGTGGCCTGTAAGCGCTCCAAACCCGAAACATACAGGCTCTGCATACAGGTTTTTACAAGAATTTTTATCATTGTGTTTTGTGGGAAACTCTTCAAGTAAGTAAGTGTTTCCAACCTCAGTCACAAGTATAAGTACCGAAAGAACAAACAACTCTTTGCCTCTTCTTCTCTTCCCCTCTCTCACTGCCTCCTCTATTCTTCTCAGCAACCTTTGTTTTCCTTCCTCCCAACTCTGTCTCCCAGAGTTGAAGGAGTAGGCTCCTTTTATGTAACACCCGGGAATACTTCTGGTGTCTCATAAGCATGGTCTGGAAGCACTTCTGGGTGAGCTCGGAGCAAGAAGTCCCTGTAGCACCAACTGACAACACCCTCATTCCCACTGTGCCCTGTGGGGATCTGTGGTGCTGTAGCAACACAGGAGGCTGCAAACCTACCTGTCTGGAGGAGATAAGGTCATGTGCATGCCCTCATTTGTGGTCCTTCCACCACAAAGGTAAAGGGTCCTGGGTCGCCACCTCATATATATATATATATATGTATATATATATAGGGGCGGCATGGTGGAGCAGTGGGAAGCGCTGCTGCCTTGCAGTTAGGAGACCTGGGTTCACTTCCCGGGTCCTCCCTACGTGGAGTTTGCATGTTTTCACCGTGTCTGTGTGGGTTTCCTCCGGGTGCTCTGGTTTCCTCCCACAGTCCAAAGACATGCAGGTTAGGTGCATTGGAGATTCTAAATTGTCCCTGTTGTGTGCTTGGTGTGTGTCTGTGTGCGCGCCCTGCAGTGGGCTGGCGTCCTGCCCAGGGTTTGTTTCCTGCCTTGCGCCCTGTGTTGGCTGGGATTGGCTCCAGCAGACCCCCATGACCCTGTATTTAGGATATGGCGGGTTGGATAATGGATGGATATATATATATATATATATATATATATATATATATATATATATATATATATATATATATATATATATATATATATATATATATATATATATATATATATATATATATATATATATATATATATGTGTGTGTGTGTGTGTGTGTTTTTTTGCTTGGCTTAATTGTCTTTTTTTAGTGGTTTTGCTCACTCAAACTTGTGTTATCATTTGAGATTGCATTTCTGGTTTGCCAGCATGGCTCCTTTTAAGCACTGCAGAAGCTTCTGTAGGCTACAACACAATCAATTGTGGAACTTTTTATATATTAACAAACACATTTTAAGATACAGGAGAGCAGTACATTAGCTAAGAAAGAGAATTTGGTAAAACAGAAACATGAGAAAGTTTTTGCCTGTGTCTCTAGGTGATTTGGCTCAGAGAGATAAAGTGTAAAAACTGGATGCTTGATGAATTCCAACAAGACAACCTGCACATAAATGGGTGCCCAATATAGTAGTAAATAAAAATAACATAGAATCATCCTTTTTTTACCTTTTTCTAATGAATCCTGAACCCATTTGAGACAGCACTAGACACAAAACAGGATACAAGTATGGATATGATGCCAATTTCGAGGAACCAGTTAAACTGCAAACCACATCAAAACTGAAATGACAGAAAACTCACAAAAATCATACAGGAAGAAGCACTAAATAGTGTACATTAATGACATCCTAATGTGGAACCAAAAATGTAATTACATATTTTACTGTATGACATACAATATATTCTGACCCAAAGGGAGCCTTATGACTAAGGCATAAGGTAAAATATTATTGAGCCCACAAAGTTGTGGATCATTTTGTCCTCTTACAGTATTTATCCACAACTTCTTCCTATGTGTCCAGCTCAGTTAACTGAAATTATTGTGTCTCGTTCACCTTTTGAACAGAAATACCTATTGTGGAGTGAGAAAAGAAGCAGAAAGTATGATTAAATTATAAGCTAAACACAAGGCAAACATTAGCAATAATGCATTATACAGAAACTTTGAAAAAGTTGTTCAAAATACTCTAAGCCTTCTAGTTTTAGATAATAGCTAAGATTGCTGCCAAAGCTATAAAAAGGCTGCAGCTTTAAAGAGTTCTTCCTCTTTCTGTTAGTTTAATGACAGTTGTTTCATAAAGGTTGTGCTCAATTAGCCTAGACTGTTTTTTCCAATAAAAACGATTTTTCAGTGAGGCACATTATGCAGACTCTACAGAATCACTGAGATATAGTATCTGTCATTTAGTTGCCTCGAGGATTAGTTTTGTCGTGTTGCTACATCTGACAGACTAATTATAATGCAGCAACCAGGAGGTGAAATGTAAGTCAGGGAATATACCAATTTCCAAAATCAGAGAATCCATCTTTTCTTTTGCCTTAACCAAAAAATTATGAAAGTCATAAAATACATAGCAAAGACCTTTATCTGGGAAATTCTAACCAACAAATAGCATACAAACTCAGAGAGATTTGTTATGATTTATCTGTTAAAGCATCATACTAATGATGTCATAATACACAACTTCTGGGATAAGCTCCTCAGAAACCTGACATCACATCCAGGACCACATGGAGTATATATATATATATATATATATATATATATATATATAAAACTAAACTTTCAAAATCAGGCGTAAAGAACATATAAGAAGCAAAATAAAGACACAAAAAATTCATAATGCAAGTAAGTTATGCTGCGTCCAGGCAGTTGAGTCCCAATATGGTTATGTACAGTAAAAAGACATAAAGTAAAGTCAAGTGTTTTATATATATATATATATATATATATATATATATATATATATATATATATATATATATAGTATATATTATATATATATTATATATATATACTGTATGTATATATGTATATAAGAAAAACCCCAAAATCAATACAAAAGAAAATAAAAGAAGCAAAATAAAGACACAAAAAATTTGTAATGCAAGTAACATAAGTTTTTATCATAGTTTTTATTATTATGTTTTCTTATTAAATAAACTTCATGACCCCCATTATGTTGTGGATTTTCTCATGGGTGTCTCCAATTCCTTATAAATTTCATGGTGGCACCCATATTGTTTTGGATAATAATGCCCTAAACCAGAATAGCACGGTGGCGCATTGGTAGCACTTCTGCCTTACAGCAAGGAGACCAGGGCTTGTGTCTTTCTTACTTGGAGCTTGCATGTTCTCCTTGTGCCACATCGGCGTGCCCTGTTAGGTAAATTCTTAAAAGCACACTAGCAACTTTTGAAGTGTTAGATTTAGTAAGGGACAAAAGTTAGTTTAAGAACTTTGCCTGTCTTTTGGAATTCAGGCTTAGTGTTATGAACTTTTAATGGCTTATTCCTTGTCTGATCTTCTTGCCTTTTGATGCCTTTGATCATCAAATTGGCACTTTTTTAATTTTCCATTTCCGTTCCGTGCTCCTACAGGTACTTGGAGGTCCACATCAATGACTGCACTGGTCTTGTAACACAGATGAACTATATAAGAAAGGACAGAGCAGGCTGTTTTTTTCTTGGTAGACTGCATTCCTTTAATGTCGGAAGTGATATGTTTTATATCTTCTACAACTCTGTGATGGCCAGGGTGATTTTCCATGCTGTGGTGTGCTCTCCTGGTAACATGACGTCAAGACAGCCTCACCGAATTATCAACCTAAGTAAAAGGGCAAGCTCAGTTATGGGACACACTTTGGACCCCCTGGATATAATAGCAATGGAGAGAATTAAAACAAAACTGAGTGCCGTTATGAACGATGCTGCACATCCTCTCTCTGACATACTAACACTGAGGACTTTCAGCCAATGAATTATTCAGCAGAAATGTGTCAAGAAACATTACTTGGGCTCCTTTGTACCAACAGGTACATAATACCTCACTGTGACTGCCAAGTCAGAAGTTTTCTTTCTTTTACATTTTCTTCCTTTTTAAAATCAGACCATAGTGTGTGTGTAAATACTTCCTTATCTATTTATGTATTTATTTATTTATTTAAATAGCTTCGATAAAAAGCCAAATTGTTAACATTCTTCTTTACAAATGCTCCTGGTTACACAGTAAAAGATTAGATATATCAATTTACTCTGACCATGCCCTAACTTTAACTGTTTTTAAAGAGGACAACACATCATATATTATGTGAATTTCCCCTTGGGATTAATAAAGTATCTATCTATCTATCTATCTATCTATCTATCTATCTATCTATCTATCTATCTATCTATTTCATTCATAAGCATTATTTCTCTTTTTTTCATTTTTGTGAAGGTCAGACGTAAGTGCACCCATTTCCAAGTGACTCATGTCGTGACCAGGGAGTCCCAAAAGCAGAAGTTCCAAAAACATTTTCAAAATTTTTCACTGGGCAGGGGAATACTTGGGCTTTAAATACTCTTTAAAAATAAAAAATGTTTATTTACCATATATACTCGTGTATAAGCCGAGTCTTGAAACCCAATAAAAATAACCATAAAATCAGACCCCGACTTATACACCTGTTCAAAAATATGACACTTAATTTTTTCTTTTTTTTACATCTTCTTGCTTCCTCCAATCTTGCACCAGTTTCTCAGACACATCAAATTTTGTTGCAACAGTGCAGTTGCCAATTTCTTTCGCCACTTCAACAACTTTTTATTTAAAACCACCTTCATATTTCCATCGTAGATAAGGGATATTCTTACGATAAAGGTGTATGAGGGTGTGAGATACAAAAAACACAAAACAGTGCAAATGTTGCTTCAGAATAGTTAAGGTATTACCATGTGGTCATGTAGGCACAATACATAGAAAAAAAGGCAGTGTGCTCTGTGGTTACTCTCTCAGGTGGCTGTTAGCATATCATAATCGCTTGGACCAATAGTGTGAGTTTTCCGCATTTGACTTATATGACCAACATTATAAAATACTGAAAATTATATGGTAAAATCAAGCCCCAACTTATACGTGGGCGAACTTAAACACAAATATACAGTATATGGTAATAAAAAGGCTCTGCAATACAGAAGGTTCAGAAGAGTTCAAATGAGTTGCCTGTAAAGGCATGGCAAACACAACAAACAAGTCCCATAATCAGAATCCAAAGGCGTAGTCAAAACCAGAGCACAGGTTCCAAAGTCTGTAAATAGTCCCAATACAGAATCCAAAGACAGGTTTGAAAAACAAAAAAACACAAATGTAATAGAAAAAGCACAGTAAATACAAGACATATCTACTCCCTAGCACATTTGAAATGAACCGCCACGAAGTACAAAAGGTCCCATAAAGAGGGTGGAGGGCCTTTCCTGGCGGTGTTGGTAGGTGTCCCCACACCTTGGGGAACCACCCACAAAAACACAAGGGACATAACCTAGGCCAGTTTCATTTACAAATAAATACAAACAAATATATATAAAACAAACAAAAAAACATTAATACAAATTAATGATACAAAATTAGAAAACAAAGCCTTCAAGAAAAACCCCTGTGAACCCCAGCCAGGGGAGAAAAATGACAGGCTGTCCATGTGCTTCTATACTTTTAATTTGTAAATAAAGGGAGCCAAAAAAACCTCCAGGAAATTCCAAAACGAAGCCACTAATTAAAAAAAGAATTTACTTCTTATTATATAAAATAACATGGAAATAAACTAATAAATAACTCAAAAGTAGAAATTCAATTAAAGTAAATAAATAATCAGCTACTTCTTACAGAAACAACCAAAATCAACAGAATAAGAAGGACAAAACTAATAGGTGAAAACATAAGCTGAAGAAAAACTGAAATTTATGAAGCCAAAAATAAATTCTAAAAACGATAATCCAAAAAACAAATCAAAAGATCAACATCTGAAAACTCTTAGCACTGTAGTGAAATTAATTAAAACCTAAATTTAGAAAAAAAGAACAAACCTGAAAACTACTAAATACTGTTACTGTATGCCAAATATAAAAAATGCAATTCAAACAAAATAACACAGTTGAATGCAGCTAGAGAAAAGCTTGAAGGAATGCAACAGAAGACACACAGAAAGCAAAAGCCAACTAATGCCACAGAAGAGTGCTGAGACATGCAGGAGTTATTTCTAGCAGAGCTGCCAAATTAGCCAAAAGGTAAAGTTTGAATATTCCAATTAAAAATAAGTTCATATTTAAATATATTTGATTTTATGTTAATGATTCAGGGTGTTATACATGAATGTTTGTACATTGTTTTTTTATATTCTTTATTATTATAGTAACAGCCACACACCAAAAACAAACACCAGCAGCAAATAAATAAATAAATAAAAATCCTAATGATACTTGGGCAACTGGTGTTTAAATACACATCATAATACGTTTACAGCGCAGGGTCACCAGGTGAGTGCTAAATGACCCAAACAACACTGTCATAAGTACTTTGTGATTTTCAAAGGCATCTCAAGTGAAGAAAATGAAAAAAATGTTAATAATAATGCAGCGGAGCACCATGTCACATGTGTGGCTCATAAAGGTTTAAGCTCCTTTTCAAGGTTGCTTTTATGGCTCACTGTCCTGCCAAGTATCATGAAGAATACTGGTCAGTTAGTAACACTGCGACAGGGTAAAAAGAGCAAGCAAGAGATAGGCAGGTCGAAGGCGGGCTTGTTTTATTATTTTGGCCAGTGGCCGGGTGCAGTTAATGTTACAGCTTTCATAATAAAAAGCTTGTCGGCTCCTGCGTGGCTTTTGGGATTGCCACATATTCAAGTCAGGTTCTGCAGATTTTTTTACAGATGCAACAATATGTTAATAAAGAGAGATAGGAGAGAGAGAGGTTAGGAGTGTGCACTGATTCAGCTCATTGTAGCACCCACCACATGACAAACCACCTCAGGATCCCAGATTAGGACCTGAGTGCAGCCATGCAATGGGTGACACCTCAGTACCACACTAGTTCAAATGGAATGGAACAGTGTGAGATTTTTTTTTACAGTTTTCAAGTTTTCCCTGCAGGATGGAGGACCTACTTCCAGGGCTGGATACAGCTTAACGTTATACCCAGGATGGATCAATTGCAGGTTAAGGCTCAAGGGCCCAACGGAGTGGAATCACTTCTGGCCTTTACGGGATTTGAACCAACAACCTTCCAATTGCTAGTGCAGGTACATAGCCTCAGAGCCACCACTCCTCCCGGCATATTAATAAAGGTGGCCTGAAGATATTTAATTATAACTATTGCTTTAGTCATTATTGAACAACCGGCAGCCATGTAAGATGGAGACTAATTGTAGGACACAGTGTGTTGTCTCTTTAAAGTGGGTATTTTAAAGTGATGTAATGAAAGAAAAAATTGAATTATAGGAGTTATTTTCCAGTTGCTTTAATGAGAAGGTCTTAGCATTAAATGATCTCAGGTTTAAGGGGGAATGAGACAGAATCAGATGCAAAGCGATGTTTCCAAGGCACTGGAAAAATGTCTAGAAAAACTGCTCTAAGTATGCTTGTGGGATTGGGAAAAAATAAAAAACAAAACTATGTTGTGTTGCAGTCTGACTGTAGGTTTTATTAATAAAGATAACAAGCTAACGATTCAAAATTACAAAATGGCTGATCATGGAACTGAAGTACTAAAACAGAGCAGTAAAATACTGAAGCTTTACACAGCACATTTGGAGTAACTCAATACCAAACTTATTGTGGGTAAAACAACTGTACTTTTACAATCGAATGTCATCTTTTGCCTTTGAATAAGACCTTTCTGTTAGATAAATTCCAATTATATTAGAATAATGGAAACTTGATCTGAAAGTCCTAATATATAGACCTGTCAAGTAACTGCGGACCTAATGACCACAGCATCTGAGAGTTGGGATTTATAATGAGGCCCCGACGCTGCAAACACAGAATATAACGGAGATGGAATAAATAAACAATACACAACAGAATGTATTTAGAGAAAATGAAAAATACAAAGGAAAGTATTTAGCAGGGTCAAGGTACTGGTCTTATTATTAGTGTCTGATTATGTGAAAGTAAAATATTTAATAATTTTCCAAAGTACTAGTTTTGCATACTTACTGTATTTGATTCTTTTAGAAATTAGGAAGACTTAAACTATGACAGTGCATTTTAACTCAAGAACTTCTCATAAAAAAGTAATTTTCCACTCATTTAAAATCCAGGATGATTGGCAAATTTGTTTCGATGTTGGTAACTACAGATAACATATGAGTGCGCCCCAGGGCTCTAATTTCCTGCGACTCTGTCCTGCATAAAGTGGATGCAGAAAATAGATTCATGGATGACTTATGGGGAACCACAAGGACATTTCAGAATTGAAAACAGCACCAATTATGCAGGCATGATCATAATACAGGTGTAAAATAATTCAAATCTATTAATGTCACTCATTCTAAAATGCAACAAAAACTGTTGAAACATACTGCTAAACACAATGTAAATTGAAGTGAATTGCTTTTGAACATGTGAAATGTATATTTCAAGAGCAGGGAAGTTATCCTGATCGGGACATCAGGATATGTAAGAGAAACCAAAAGCAATTATTAACTTTATTAGGAAAAACACAATGATTACCTCCAAGTATGGATATCACCAAGTATGAAAACATAATATAAACATTTTGAACAGGGTGGTTGGATACAATTTCAAGATTTCGATTACCAGCCCATTAACCCCATTTAAATGAAAAAAAACAAAAGATGCTAAAGTAATCGTAAACTAGCTACAGAGGAGTTCATCTTATCTCTCTCTGTTTTGCTTAAGGGTCATATGAGAAACCCATTCTTCCGTCAGGGCAGGGTTATAAAAATTTCCGAGTCTGGCTGGGGTGTGGCTTATGAGGTCTGTGGGGGGCGTGGGTAGGCTTTGTCTGGCTATCGTCCTTTTAAGCTGTGGATGGAAAGACAAGTCTGTGAACGACAGTGCCCCCTCTTGTCACAGAGTGGTAGTGCTTACCTTAGCAGAGCATCAAAAGAACCTCCTAACCGTAGGTCCTTGGGCCATTACTCTTTCTACTTTATATCCTTCCTCTGGGTCAGATTATTCATAGACATGGCCTTAACTTCCACTATTATGCAGAGGATATACAGTTCACCTCCCAGCACACTCACTGACTGCATCACTGATCTTAAGTTATGGATGGAAAATAACTTTCTTAAACTTAATGTCAATAAAACTGAAGTGTTACTGGTAGGTCCAAACTCCCTACTTTCTAAGGCATCCAGCTTCTCTGTTTCTATTGATAGTACACTTGCCAAACCTGGTCCTGTTGTCAGAAATCTTGGTGTTTTGTTTGATTCATCACTTAACTTTGAGCTACACATTAGGTCTCTTTCCAAAATTTCATTCTATCATCTCCTTAACATTGCCTGCCTTTGTCCATTTCTGTCCTTTAATGATGTTCAAACTCTGGTTCATTGTTTCATAGTGTCTCGTATTGATTACTCTTACTCTTCATCGGCCTCCCTGCAAAATCAATACAGAAGCTACAGTACATTCAGAACTTCGCAGGCAGAGTCCTCACCCACACAAAGCATTCTGTTCACATCTCCCCTGTTCTTTCCTAACTTCATCAAGGATTAAATTCAAGATTCTGCTTCTCATCTTCACAGCCCTACATAACCTTGCTCCCCCGTACCTTATTCAGCTCCTGTCTACTTACACTCTTTGTTGCTCTCTCAGGTCCTCGAGCAGTAATCTCCTTACTGTCCCATGCACCAGACTCTCCACCCTGGGAGGCAGGTTCTTCGGTGTTATGGCCCCTCAACTCTGGAACTCTCTTCCTCAGTCTCTCTGAGATTGTTCCTCCTTCTCCACCTTTAAATCTCAACTCAAAACTTCTCTCTTCTATGAATGTTTGTCCTCTGTGTAATTTTTTTTACTCTGTATGTAAAGCACCCTTGGGTTTGTGAAAGGCACTGTATAAATGCAACTTATTATGATTATTATTATTATGTGTTGTGGCAACATTTTTACCAAGACCACCAACAAGAGTGCTCTTTTTCAGTATAATAACATGCCTCAATACAGTACAAACAACAGAGATCAACATCATAGCCTTTGAACAATAGTACACAATAATACACCGGGCTTTGTCTTTGATGCAGTAGGCATTCACCATAATAGACATTGTCAGTATGAGATATGTCTCTTGGCTCAAAAAATTCCTAGACTACTTTAAAATTATCACACTTTCGTCTTCATTTAAAAATGGGCAAATTTAAGATTGAATTCAAAGTCATCTAATTTTTTTACAGCACATTATTCTGCACCACAGCATATCAAAGTATTATGTTATATCAGAAGCTGCAATTATCTCAAATTGCTGCTATTATCATTTGATTGCTCTAACTAAATAACATTAATAAAATCTTTTGCATATTCACATATGTATAATGTAATTATCATTAGTTCTCACTTGAGGATTTGGAAAAAAGAGTTGACATTGTGCAAGCCAAAATAGTCCTCTATTTTTTTTTTTTTTTTTAGTTTATTTTACATTATTTTATTTATTTTTTGAACAGCCATTTATTCTTTTAACTGACATACTTTGTGTTCCACTAAGCTGTGCAAATGGGATTATGATAAGAGGGGAAGCAGGATGATTGCTTATTATAGAAAGTATTATAGAAAGTAATAATGGTTGAACAGTATTACAGCGTTGGAAGGCCACATATATTATATAGTGTTTTTATGCTTTTACTTTTGGCATTTTACGCAGCATTCAGATATTCAAGCTAGTTTTCTATTATATAGGATTTGAGAAGAGCTCAATCAAGTAATGACACAACAATTCACAGAGCAGAAGACCAACCCAGTCAGTGCTGCCAGATACTTACAACACTGTGCTGGTTGTTAAAAATAATATTACTTTATATTATAAATTGTCAAGAGAATGTAGTGTCGGTTTGGCCAAATATTGCTAGTGCATGGGAATAACCAGTGTGGCACAGGCCATGGCTAAATCCTGCTTTAGACCTCCCTAAGAGAGAACTTAAGATTGACACTGACAGCAGGAAGGGTTCTGCACTTTCCAGTTGTTACAAATGTTTTCTGATATGGAAAATTATTATCTTAGTAGCTGTTTATTTATTTCTGTATTCTTATTACGTTTGATTTATATTTATTGTTATTGATTTGAAGTCATGTCACCATTTTGTTTATCAATATTTCCGTTTTTGAGTTGTTTTGCTATGGCCACAGCCATATTGCTGTCAGCAGCATTACCCAGATGCTAAGCATGACATTATCATTCACACATTATGTAAGATGGTGGTGTGCTGCCCTTGGTAACCAAACCTTTAGATACTTTACAATGGTGTGCTCTGCTTATTTAAATAATAATAATAATAATAATAACTTTATTTATATAGCACCTTATCATACATTTACATGTAACACAAGGTGCGTTCCACAGATGAATCAACAAAAACAAAGATATACTGTACAACATTTACTTGGATTATTATCATTAATTAATACTGTGTAATTTGTAATAAATTTAAGTATATTAAATACAAAATAAACCAGGAGTTGTTAAGCAAAATGTAATCACTAAAGTGCAAAACACAAACCTTCACTCTTATCAGAAAAACGTTTCTAATTATAATATTTATACATTAAGGCAGACAATAGAACAGCCAGATCTAATTAATATATATTGTGAGGTTTCTGAACTCTTTTAGGACCCCCCCCCCAGTAGGACGACATGTCGAAGCGTGATTGCTGTGTCTGTGAAGCGCTGCTTGTCCGTTGCTGAGGCAACTGCATAGCATGGCGGAAACAACTATGAACCAATCACAATTGCGCTATAAGTGCCTGTTGCCAATGGGTGATGCAAGGAACATTATAAATGCAGGGAATATTATAACTTGGCCACTGACTTGGCCCCAACACTGCTTATTTGCTGTGTCTGTGTATAGGAGAGTGGTAGATCCCGCTACAATAAATAACCGTGGTGTTGCTGTTTCAAGTTGAATAAAGCTGGTTTTGCCAAAATACTGAGACACAGCTTCATTTTTGGGGTGTAAGAGAGCGGTTCGTGCGTCACAATATAAAATTATATATATATATACAGTATATATCTACAATTTACCTAGGCATATGTACATGGCAGCCCATTGAGTAGAAACAGTTCGATGTTATTAAAGTTAATGAAAAGATACAAAAGCAAATAAAACAGTCCATAATGTTTTCCATTGATTCAGGATGTAGACGAAGTTCTTGATTCCTGAATGTGACTGTTTGACCAGCTGACACGGAGGAGAGGAAAACAAAAAAAAACCAAACCTCCTGCAATGGGCCATAGGAGAAAAAAAAACCTTTGGTGGGCCATGGTCAGGAGATGGAAACAAGCAAATCAAATGGTTAGGTCTGAGAATAATCAGTTTCTGAATTATGAAAGTTACTTAGAGAAAGGACTTGTACTTACTTAAGAACCTCAGCTTCTGTAATTTTGACCTATGATTTTTTTTTGTCTCACATTTCTGGTTTAGTTTGTTGGCTCTTTAAGCTCAGACCCGTGCTTGTTTATTCAATTATTTTTGCCTTACCCCTTAGGCTTCTTGTTTTTAAAACTTTTTGTCCATTTTTTGGACTATAATATTAGTAACAAAAACTGAGGTGTTTGTAGGGGCAGCACGTCCTGTATGTGCACTGTGTATTCTGGAATTGAAAAATAAATGAAAAAATAATTTGTTGGAAGTCAAAATTATAATTAATTCTGTCAGATAAATGACGGGCAGATATGTGAGCCTCTTTCACCATCAACATTCTTGGATATCAACATTTGTACTTTGTTCAGTCCCTAAGAAAACAATGGCCATGATGCTGTTTTAACTCTGCCAAAACCTTTCATCTGTGATTTCAGACAAAAGAGAGTAATGGAATGGAGAAATTAAAAAGAAAATCAAGATCCACAATAACTTTCTGGAATCTCAAGAGTAAAGTTGTAGCAATTCCAGCCAATTGCTGAAGTTGATATAAAACACTTGAATGACAGCTATACTGCAATACTAAAATCTCTAAAAGACTTTTGTCATTTTTAGTAACTAATGAAAAAGATCAAATTAAAAGTGTTACTTATTGTTTTATTGCATAGATTTTAGATTTTTAATGAACAAACTCATATTGATGCTTATTAAAACCTTTAAAAAATATCTACCCTTTAAAAATCTAAACTCTTATTACTGTATATATGCTTACAAAATTTCTTGTTTTAATAAGCTTAACTAGAAACACAATTTCTCATAGCGAGCAAGTTAAGTGAGGAAAAATCTGCCTTATGTGCATCTTGTCTTTGCAATACAATTGCTGTAAAAGCTGGAAAACCATCAAGGGAATAGCCTTGAAACTGTAACCATAAAGTTTTACAAGGCAGAAATCCTTTGCTGAAATTCATTGCAGATCCATTTTCATTTCACTGCACCAAATAAAGTAACTAATGAAGACATCTAGTATTGTTCCACACATTTTAAAGACATAAATTCCATGAGCTTTGCTCATTTCCTGACATTCATGCTTGGTTGACTTTTTTTTTCACCTCAGAAAACATTAATTTGAACTTCAAGGGGGGCCATTCATAAAGTCATTAATGTAAACTATGTGTGAAATGTGCGTAATGCTACTGAGAACATTTTTCTAAAAGTATAATTAATTTGCGGCCATTCTGTTTATCTAATGTAAGACTGCAGGGGTCCAGAGCCTAGTCCAGCAGTATCTGGCCATGGAGGGAACAAACCCTGGATGATACACTCAAACAGACATTCACACTCACTCAGATGTGACCAGTTCAGCGTATTTTAAAATGTTAAATTATAGTTATTATTTTAAAAGTGAAGCCTGGCTTTGAACTCAGCTCCTTCTACTATATGCAATTCCTGGAGCCACTACTGGTTAAAGTAGAAGAACAATCAAAGATATAGAGTAATCAATTAAAAAGACAAAATGTAAATGGTATCATAAGTCTTTATTTTCTACATTTTTGCAAGGAGTTAGGTAGACAGAACCTGAAATTTTTATCCATATCAAATTAAGGATATTGATTCAATAAAGTTAAATATTTTCCCTATTTACTGTACTGTATTGATGAAGAAGTTTAGAGAAGGCCAGAAGGAGTTGCATTGTGTCTTTGTGGACCTGGAGAAAGCATATGACAGGGTGCCTTGAGAGGAGCTGTGGTATTGTATGAGGAAGTCAGGAGTGGCAGAGAAGTATGCCAGAGTTGTACAGGATATGTAGGAGGGAAGTGTGACTGTGGCGAGGTCTG
This sequence comes from Erpetoichthys calabaricus, assembly GCF_900747795.2. Taxonomy (NCBI): domain Eukaryota; kingdom Metazoa; phylum Chordata; class Cladistia; order Polypteriformes; family Polypteridae; genus Erpetoichthys; species Erpetoichthys calabaricus. Next base: position 117,767,357 of record NC_041400.2, on the reverse strand, counting down.
CGGTAGGAGTGATGGATGCATTCAAGGTGTGTGTGGGATTACATCAGGGATTGGCTCTGAGCCCTTTGTTATTTGCAATGGTGATGGACAGGTTGACAGACGAGATTAGACAGGAGTCCCCGTGGACTATGATGTTTGCTGATGACATTGTGATCTGTAGTGATAGTAGGGAGCAGGTTGAGGAGACCCTGGAGAGGTGGAGATATGCTCCAGAGAGGAGAGAAATGAAGGTCAGTAGGAACAAGACAGAATACATGTGTGTAAATGAGAGGGAGGTCAGTGGAATAATGAGGACGCAGGGAGCAGAGTTGGCAAAGGTGGATGAGTTTAAATACTTGGGATCAACAGTACAGAGTAATGGGGATTGTGGAAGAGAGGTGAAAAAGAGAGTGCAGGAAGGGTGGAATGGGTGGAGAAGAGTGTCAAGAGTAATTTGTGACAGAAGGGTATCAGCAAGAGTGAAAGGGAAGGTCTACAGGACGGTAGTGAGACCAGCTATGTTATATGGGTTGGAGACGGTGGCACTGACCAGAAAGCAGGAGACAGAGCTGGAGGTAGCAGAGTTAAAGATGATAAGATTTGCACTGGGTGTGACGAGGATGGATAGGATTAGAAACGAGTACATTAGAGGGTCAGCTCAGGTTGGACGGTTGGGAAACAAAGTCAGAGAGGCGAGATTGCGTTGGTTTCGACAAGTGCAGAGGAGAGATGCTGGGTATATTGGGAAAAGGATGCTAAGGATAGAGCTGCCAGGGAAGAGGAAAAGAGGAAGGCCTAAGCGAAGGTTTATGGATGTGAAAGAGGACATGCAGGTGATGGGTGTAACAGAACAAGATGAAGAGGACAGAAAGATATGGAAGAAGATGATCCGCTGTGGTAACCCCTAATGGGAGCAGCCGAAAGAAGAAGATCCAGCTTCTTTTGTCCTCTGTGATCAGCTCTGAATTCATTCCTGACACTGTCAATGTGCACATCTCAGCAGTACCCAGTTATATATTGTGGCAGGGAAACACTTTACTGTACACGTAAAACTTGGAAATAATGGAGCTTGTATAAATGGGAAACATTTACTCCTTTGAAACAGTGGAGTAAGAGATCAGCACACATTCTGTACAAATTAAGCCAACACATTGTTGCCCTATAATGGTACAAAGTTTGCTATGATTATCTTCTTTAATAGCCCAATCTGTCCTTCTGCTTACTGTTTATATGCTCTCCTTTCTTCCTCTGGCCACCCATCCTTCCTCCAAGAAAACATGAGAGTAATCTAGACGAGAACAGGTCATTCAGCCCAACAAGGCTCACCAGCCCTATCCTCTTAATTTTTCCAAAATAACATCGTCTGGTTCTTTCTGCAATCCATCAGCTTTAGTATTGCTGTCAGTGAGCAACCCTTTATACCAAGTTATAGATGCATACACAGGCTTGATTAAAGTGAACTGCCTTGGTGAATTCACCTCTACTTATCCCTTAGATTAAATAGTCTGCTGGCTTTAGCTCAAACCTTAAAGGACAATGTAGTCAAAACTGTTCTTGACCCATCTGCTCTTTTCTTTACGTGCCTCTAACTGGGTATTCTTCTTTGGGGTCTTTCAAACATAGAGTATGCTTCCATGTTCGTTGTATAGGGCCTAAGCAGAACCTCATAAGTATGATCTGAGTGCCTACTAACATTCTCCTGTCTAGAAGGTAAACATGAAGGTCCCCTACATCTCTAAATTCATGCCACACACTTCATCTCACAATTTCTGCACCCCTCTGGTTTCAGATGTGAATTCTTACATACACAGTGTGTTATAGTTAACTGTCAAGATTAAAAAAAACAAACTTTTAATTTTTATTTTCATTTATAAATCTCATTTTATATCATGCATTGATGGTGTCATTTGGACTCCATGGTTTAGTTTGACTACCACTATGTGTTGCTGGTGGAGTGCATCGTCAAAACAGTCACCTTTATAGGTTTGAGCCACATGTTTACAATTTGATGATTCATGTAAAAAAAGTAAAAACTCATTTTAAAATAGATCTAGTTGTTTTGGCAAGTTATTTTCTGGCTTTAGGTTTTGGTTTTGACTTTTGCCTGCTTGATTCTTCCCCTTTGGACATATTCATAATCTTCTGTCCTTCTGTTTATGATGTTTTCTACATGAAACTAGTCTGTTTCTGCAGTCAAAAACCTTCTTTCTGACACTCCTTAATTATTTACCATATTAAATCTTTCCCTTTCATAGAAAGAAAATATAGCATCACACTTAGTCCAAGAACCGCAGCCTTATCTTGACTAAGTCTTGCTAGTATGGAGTGTGCCTCCTAATAAATTTTGTAAACTCACTGCTGTATCATTTGGGGTTTTGTTTATCTCCATGTAATAATTTAATCATATTTTCTTTCATAGGTTGTATTAAATAAATAAAAAATTGTGACTCACACAATAAATATGGATTGTTGGCATTATGTTACTCATTCTTGGATATCTATTTTTTCATTCTCACTACAAGTCCACTTCTATGTTCTGCTTGCAATATGTGCATTAAGAACACAGTGTAGTAATTTCTGAATATTTTAAAATTAAACATGATGAAGAAATGTCATGGGTTCAAACTAGGGTTGCCAGATTAGAAAATTAAAAATACAGGACACTCTTAAAATCTCTCTCTTTATTACTATATATATAAATTTATACATACCCCCTACACACACAGACCAATATATTACTGTATTTACGCGTGTACCACGCGCACATTTTGTCCCAAAAATTAGCATTAGAAAATCAGGTGCACGTCATACATGAGGAAATTTTTTTCTGTAATGTTCACTTCTTCTGCTTGGGCTCTCTCGCTCGCTCTCTCTCTCTCTCTCGCTCGCTCTCTCTCTCACTCGCTCGCACACTCTCTCTCTCTCTCTCTCACTCGCTCGTGCTCTCTCTCTCTCTCGCGATGAAAGAAAGAAAAACTTTTGACATGCAACAAAAACAGTAGGGCATTTTGCGGAAAACGTGCCCTAAACGCTTCCTATACAATCACAACGCGTCGTACACGGGGCAAAACGGTTTTCGCGATTTTCTTTGTAAAAATTAGGGTGCGCGTCTTACATGAGGGCGCGTGGTACATGAGTAAAAACGGTATATAAAAGCTGAGACATACAGTACATTAAAACCATAAAGCAAGGATTTTAATGGGTTATGAGGAAAACAAAAGTAAAATCATTTGAAAATTATTTACTGAAAGTACAATTACATACACCACAGTTTGCTTCAAACCAGCTTCTGCCTTGTTTGATAAATGTCCATTCGCTGGAATATTCCTCATGAAATTTATACTTACATTTTGGCATCTTGGGATGGATGGATGGATGGATTAGTTTTTAAGTTAGAAAAAAAGTGGACCGTGACAAATAGTAACAACACACTTTGTTGACACTGTATGTTGCAATGCTGATACAGAACTACACAGCAGCACGGCTGGAGAGCTAAACGGTAACAGTGTCGCTGTCCTCAGCCAACCATAGCAACTGAACAAGTTGCAAACAGGCAGCAAACATTAGTTTCCTTGTTACATTTGGATTATTTTCATCAAGAGAATCTGAGAAAAGAAAGTATAATTACTTATAAAGTTACAACTAATTTCCATAAGAAGGCAGTAAAAATATATTTTTATTATGAAATTTGAAAATGAACTAAATAAAGGACATTTGGATGTCCCTGAAAGGTCAGTACGGGACAGGGGACAAAATTATCAAGTATGGAAGATGTCCCGTATATAAGGGATGTCTGGCAACCCTAGTTCAAGCAAATGAGTGGTCATCGGACAAAGATCAACAGGCACAGATAAACAAAGCCAAATATAAGGATATTACTTAAAAATGCAAGCACCAGAGGCTAAGAAAGAATAAGAAACAGACCAAGAAATTAATTTCGACAACAACAAGAAGAATTATATTCCTTGTACTGCCCCAAAATCACACAAGGAATGCCTCAATGGGCTTTAACAGGTCCTGTTTTTTGACAACTTTCCCAGCCTTGACTCCCTAAGAGAACAAGAATTACTATAAAAGAGCAGACAAAAATGTCCTCCAGGGACAAGCGAGCGGTCAAAGCAGCAAGAAAAGTCAGGAATGCCTGTCATCAAAGCCAGAAAAAGCAGTTCCAAAATTGGAAGTCATAATTCACTGTAAGAGGTCTGACTTAAATTCAAAAAAGTCTTTGGGCTTACTTTTTATGTATGCACTAATAGTTCCTGAAGTATTTATTTAACAATATTTTATCAAGAAAAGTGTTCGTTTTGCACGCTTGGAGCAAGCAACTCAATAGCAGACATATGGATTATGTGACATATTTGAAATATTTTTTTTTCATTTTTCCATGGACATTTTTCACATCATTTTTTTGTTGTAGAGCACTGGTCACCATTGAGTTCTCTTTTGTCATACATTTCTTTTTTTGCATTCTGCATAAAAACATGAGATGAATTTTTTTTCAGCCATCACTACAATATGCATGGGATAAGTAACATATAAATATATATTTTTGGGTGGAGAATTCCTTTAAGAAAAGGGTGACAAGGCAATGAATAGTTCCAGTAAAATACTCTACTGTATTATACCGTGTGGCAGAAAATGAAAACACTGAAGTTTTGCTTTGCTTCTGGATTTCATTACTTATCTTTAGCACTTGTTTCCTGTGTGACGCAATTAATTGCCGCTTGACTAAATAAACTTTTTTTTTTGTTTGCCAGGCAGTGAAGAAAGGTGCTCTGGGAATTGATTGACATTCTCCTGCTTAGACACTGGCTGAATGTTAAAGACACTGAAGCTGCAATGACAGAAGGTAACACAGAGAAGACAGGATCATTTATGGCAGGCAGCTCCTTCGTATTCCTGCAGCTTTTCTCCTGAGGGTTTCAATGAAAACTAAATGAATGTATATTTAGGAGAGAACACATTTAGCAATTTTTACACAGATGGTTTTAAAATTCTGAAAAGAAACATTCCCTGGCATTGCTTCTGATGTCTATAGCTGGGAGATTTTAAGGAATTAATAAATGAGGCAATTGTATTAATTTTCATACTAGCTAAGCAGGTCAGTCACATTTAACTGGTTCAGTCTCCTCAATTCTATTTTTATGTACTTTTTTGATGTAATATAAGTCAGAACATTATGCTTAGTTCTTTTAAATACAGATCCACATTTAACTAATGTAGTAGTGTGGTTTTTGGTCAACCTAGGTGTAAGAAAATGTTAAAAGTACAGTATATTCTGCAGAGGTAACAGATAGAGAGATAGATGGATAGATAGAATTTTATTTGTTCCCAGGATGAAGTTTGGCTTTTTACAAAAGCTCTATAGATAGATAGATAGATAGATAGATAGATAGATAGATAGATAGATAGATAGATAGATAGATAGACACTTTGGTCTGAACACACACCAGAAAGACTAAAAGAAAGAAAATTAATTTCTGACTTGGTTGTCATAGTCACGGTGAGGCATTATGCAGACAATATTCAAAAACTTTTTAGAAAGCATTCAGAATAAGATACACATTTTGAGCATTAAATCATAATATAAACCTGAATACATTAAGGACTGTATATTTAGGGTGGCGTGGTGGCGCAGTTGTAGTGCTACTGCCTCGCAGTAAGTTAGATCTGAGTTCACTTCCCGGGTCCTCCCTGCGTGGAGTTTGCATGTTCTCCCCGTGTCTGTGTGGGTTTCCTCCAGCTGCTCCGGTTTTCTCCCACAGTCCAAATGCATGCAGGTTAGGTGGATTGGTGATTCTAAATTATCCCTAGTGTGTGCTTGGTGTGTGGGTGTGTGTGTGCCCTGCAAGGGACTGGCACCCTGCCTGGGGGATTGTTCCAGCCTTGCGCCCTATGCTGGCTGGGATTGGCTCCAGCAGACCCCCATGACCCTGTGTTAGGATATAGAGGGTTGGACGATGACTGACTGACTGTATATTTAGTATTCAGCATCTAAATACTTTTTATAATATTCTGTCCAGTACTAATACTGGGGAATACCCTTTTCCTTTATAAATACAGTACTTATTTATATACAGGCATATTGGTGTTGGCATAAAGGAGCCCCAGTAGTGTTTCTTGACACACTTCTGCTGAATAATTTATTGGCTGCAAGTCCTCAGTGTTAATGTGTCAGAGAGAGGATGTGCAGCATTGTTCATAATGGCAGTCCGTTTTCTTTTAATTCCCTCCTTTGCTACCACCTCCAGGGGGTTCAGAGTGTGTCCCAATAGCCTGAGCCTGCCTTTTTTATTAGCTTGTTGATTCGGTGGGCCTCTCTTGAATTGATGTTACCAACCCAGCACACCACAGCTTACAAAATCGTACTGGCCATCACAGAGCTGTTGAAGGATGTCACTTCCTGTATTTTTCTAAGAAAAAATAGCGTACTCTGCCCTTTCTTATTTCTGAGACCAGCCAACCTGTCATTAATGTGGACCCCAAGTACTTGCTAGCGCACTCCACCTCCGCATTCACTCCCTGAATAGTGACTAGACAGAGAGGCTCTTTGGTGCGGCGAAAGTCAGTAACCATTTCCTTAATTTAGCTGGTGTTAAGTTGCAGACGTATCTTTCTTTACCAACAAAGTTCTCCACCTGACTCCTGCACTCTGTCTCATTCCCCTTATCAATACACCCCATAAGTGCAGAATCATTTGAGAGTTTCTCCAAGTGACATGATCTGGTGTTATATTTATAGTCTGAGGTGTGCAGAATGAAGAGAAAAGGAGACAGCACTGTTCCTTGTTGCACTCTGGTGTTGCTCACATCTGTATGATGACTCTTAAAAGATAAATGTTAATAGATGTTTAACAATATTTGCAGTTTTGCACATTTGCTGATAACATAATTACATTAAAATAATTAACACTAAAGCCCCAGCTCTCAATACATGGGTCCCATTCTCGATCAGTTTGCCTTCGGTGTGGAATCCACAATTTCTACCCATGTCCAAAATGAGTCCACATAATTCCTTCCAAATCCCCAAAAACATTCATGTTAGTCTAATTTGTTGCTCTAAATTTCCTATCCTAATGATATGTGGTTTTAAATAGAATAGTTTTAACTTAATTTGGCATGCAACACTGCATTGGCTCATACTTTGCATCTTACTCTGCTCAGATAACCTTTGTCTTTTCAAGACCTCAGAATGATGAAAATCAGGGTCATGATTGAGGGATGTACATAATTTTTTGGTTGTAAATATCATTCTCTGTTTTATAACATGCCTTTTTAGCAGTGTGGCGTTCTTTCCTGCAGTATAATCTTTAACAAACATGCCCGAATACTGACTTGCACAAAATGGACTGTTAATTCCTCTATCATGGGAATTCTGTATAACATCTGACTAAATTACATGGAAATAATAGTACATGATTATCATAGAAATAACAATGTACCCAAATTCCCATTTGTATCTCCATAAATAATAAGAGTTGCCTCTCATAGCTCTGGGAGTTCAATAATAATTAGATCAGCTTCTCTTGTTTTTTTTTTTATTAAATTTGAGGGTCATGTTCACTTGGGAAGGAAGCAACCTACTTTCTCTTCATTGGCAGATGGTCTTGATAGTTTTATTGCAAATGCTAAAAATTTTTTTATACTGAGGTTCGTTTGCCTAAAATGTACAAAGTGCTTTGGAAAAAAATTACATGTAGCTGTTTATTTATGTTAAAAAAGGTTGTAAGCATAATCATAGGTTTTAGATTTTGTCAGCAATAGGGAAAGTGATTAAAATAATGGCAATTTGCAGGTTTATGTTTTAGTAGATAATGATGCATGTGATATTTAATATAAACAATATTAATATTTTAAAGTAAATATTTCTTTAACTGTCTTTCTAAAAGAAATGTCTCAACCCACAAGAAATAAGACAATATATTAAAAAAGAATGAAGTGTACAAACTTAATTAACTACAAAAGTGCACTGGGTAGGTTATACCTGATGATTTTACAAAATAAACAGCAAAAGGTATGAGGGATGTTCGAAAAGTTTCCGCACTTTTATATTTTCATTGGAAATGGTGAAGGCGGGAGGAGTAGTAATTGGGCACTAAAAAGTTGGTACAATGCTGGGAAAATTGCATCGCAAACGAAGGTGACTATGTGGAAAAGTGATGTCATTTGTTTTTGAAATTCTTAATAAATAGAGTTAAAAAAAAGTGCGGAATCATTTTGAACATCCCTCGTATTTTGAAACATGCACCTGTGTACTTGTTAATCTTATAATATTATATTCATTAAGTTTTCATTTTGTTCCACACTTACCCAATTTCTTAACAGATTCCTTTTGTCTAGATCAGTCTTTCACGGGTTGCGGACATGTGTGTAATGGTTCACCACATGACTGTATAGTAAAATTAGTTGAGACTGTACAAGTGAGAATTCTGGGCAAGTGATACACCAACCTCTATTTAGCATACTATTTATTGTGGTAGTTCTAAGATGTATTGTATAAACAAAGCCATTGACACATCATAGACAGCTTTGGTTTATATGGTACAAAAATATAATAAATATTTCCCATGATACCACCTACCCTCTCTTCACCATGTGACACAATTAAACTAAGATGACTGTCAATCAAAGACAGGAGGGAATGAATGACACAGACAAGGGTATCAAAGCTCGAAAGCCCCCCCCCCCATCTCATTTCACTAAGCTCACCAAACATAGTAGGCAGAGGCATATACTCACACATTATGAACATCATATAATATCAATAATAAATCAGTTATCCAAACCTTCATGCCATGTCAACTTCACCTTCCTTTTTTTGTTCATTAGATAGATAGATAGATAGATAGATAGATAGATAGATAGATAGATAGATAGATAGATAGATAGATAGATAGATAGATAGATAGATAGATAGATAGATAGATAGAACTTTTTTTGTCCCAGGGGAAATTAGTATATTACAATGAATGTAACAAACTGAGTGATGAGTGCAACATCACATCAGCAGCAAATCCAACTTTCTTCCAAAAGCACAGTTAATGAGCATCGATGAAATGTTTTAGAAAGGCCAATGCCACTACTGGCAAAAAACTAAAGGGTGTTAGAGGAAAATGGATCCTTAATTTGGTTTGGCGTAGTTTGATGTGTCTTATTTGAGGTAGTGGCTTTGTTGTCTGTTTCATTTTGGTTAATGTGCATGTTGTGTTATGGGACTCCACAGACTTGGACTGCACATTGCTACTAACGCTGCTCAAAATGGGAGTATTAGCACTTTCCTTCAATCAGTAAGGTCACTCTCATTAGTGTCAACTGCTTGGTCAAAGTGTTTGTTCAGTTTATCGTTTTGGTTTATTTTTTTTTTTTAATGTCAGGTATAGGTGGCGCAGTGGGTAGCGCTGCTGCCTCGCAGTTAGGAGACCCGGGTTTGCTTCCTGGGTCCTCCCTGCGTGGAGTTTGCATGTTCTCCCCGTGTCTGCGTGGGTTTCCTCCGGGTACTCTGGTTTCCTCCCACAGTCCAAAGACATGCAGGTTAGATGCATTGGCGATCTTAAAATTGTCCTTAGTGTGTGCTTGGTTGGGTGTGTGTGTGCGCGTCCTGCGGTGGGCTGGCGCCCTGCCTGGGGTTTGTTTCCTGCCTTGCGCCCTGTGTTGGCTGGGATTGGCTCCAGCTGACCCCCATGACCCTGTAGTTAGGATATAGCGGGTTGGATAATGGATGGATGGATGTCAGGTATAGTTTGTAGCAAAACAGAGTCTTTTGGTACTATATGTTATTAATTTTTTTCTTAAAATCACTGGGTACTCATTTTAAATGACCGTCCATGTCGACTTTTTCCTTTATGTGACACGGTAACACATCAAATGTACAATCTTATAAAAGTGATATTTGAGACAGCTGCTCTGATTGTGCCCCACCCATATCAACTAACCAGGACTCATATTTTTCTTTTAAAAGCTTTCTATTTACTTCTGATTGGATTGAGGATGTAAATGGGTTAGCGGTGTGCGCTGGATTGGTGTAAGTGTCTGTACTGTTGATGAAAACTTGGATTTTTACTATTATTAGTTGTTTTTTTATCTTGCATATGTAAAGTCCCTTTTGAGAACATATGCCCAGGGTAAAGAACCAAGTCACCCTAATGGTAATGCAACTATTTTTGCCCCATAGCTAAACATAATTTTCTGTAGTGTCTTTATGGCTCAAATCATTCACTAAAATATTTAGTCTAGTTACTCTTCTTTGGAATTTCTCTTGTGCTGTTATGTCTTTCTTTCAGTATGAATAACTAAAACTACTCATGGTATGGTAGTTGTGGTCTTATAAGGGCATTACACAGTTTAAGGATGAACGTTATTGAGTTGAGCTCGGCAGAATGCTTCACACAACACCTACACCACACAGACTTCAGCCCATTCTGGCAGTGTACCCGAAAAGGTTGCTTTGACACATCCACATTAAAATTGGCAATAAGAACTAAAGACATCCCTCACCCAACTGCTCCTCCACTAGAAGGATATCTTCACAGTAACTAGGGTAGAATGTGCGTACAACTTGTAATGCCAGCAGAACAGTATGACAAAAAGGTGATGAGTACATTTCAGAGGTTTTATTAAAATGTGTGAAATGTCAAAATTCGGACAAAACTACTAAGGTCACAATTGTGGACCAAGCAATCCAGAAGTTTTTTGTTCACTAATGCTGCTATCAAGTAGTTATTGTTTTCCTCTCCTATGCTGCTACCTACCCATATCATATTTATTTTTTTAGTAGCACTTTATAGTTGTATAATCTTCTTATGATTAACCATTGGTAGGTGAGTTCTTGTAGGCAACCATTGTAAGACCTTTACTGTTATTGTATTATACTTACTAATTTAACTTATAGTCAGTGAAGAGCACTGTATGAACATGAATTAAACTTAACACAGCTCTTGCATAAAGCTAACTGCCAGCAGATGTACAGTTTGAACTGAGTCATCAGTAAATAGTTTGCAGATGAGTCAGTGACAAGTGCAGACCTATTAGCAGTCCAGATTGGGGACTGTCATGCTTAACCTTCATGTTTATAGTTTACTCTAGAGCTTTTCAAATAAAATCATATTAATTCGATTTTGAAATAATTTTAATGGTTTGCTTGATGGATGCAGTGACTAGAGGGATCAAATAAAAGAATCAACATTATGTGAACCAATAATGAACTTCTAAGCCTTTCGAAAACATTGATAATTATCTTTATTTTCCGGCTTGATGTTGCTCAACAACTTGACCCCAATTAAAACACTTTGTTTTTCTGTTCTTCTATCATGAGTGCTGACATGGTCACACATTCTAATAACTCCACTGTTAAGTAGGCTTTGCCCAACAATGCTCTAATTTGCCATCTCATGGATTTCTTCTGTAGTACTCTAAAGTGTATCAAGAAAGCTGCCTGAAGAGCTCTCTGGTGAGCTCAATAGGAGCATCCAAATGACTATCTGAAATGTGAATATGAACGTGGACCATGGGTCATAATTAGTCCACTTTTGAAATTTTTTTTTTTGGTTTAATATCTCTCATCATACAGCAGGGCTAGATAGATAGATAGATAGATAGATAGATAGATAGATAGATAGATAGATAGATAGATAGATAGATAGATAGATAGATAGATAGATAGATAGATAGATACTTTATTAATCCCAAGGGGAGATTCATAGAGTGACATGGTCTGATTTCAGAGGACAGTGTGACTCGCTGTTATCCTTCATTCCAGGCTCTAAGGCCCTTAATTCATTAACTTACTATTTTTAATCAATAAATAAATACATGATAATCTTCATCTTATGATCTATTTCCAGTCAAGAATTTCATGAATGTTTGTTATTTTCAACAGAAAATGTAATTATGTTATCACACAATGTGACATTTAATAACAAATGTTTTTGTGTGAACAGGTTAGAAAATAGGCAACTACAACAACATTTATTTATATAGCATATTTTTATACACAAAAGTACCTCAAAGTGCATAAATATAGTTAAAAAACAAAAGTTATTTATAACAGCAAAGAGTCTTAATGTCCATCTTAATTACAAACCATGGCCAGAGGGCCGGGAAGGACAGGTGAATGAACACTCCAGTTGGTGGGATATGGGAGAAAATAAACCTGTGGGGTTCCAAAGTGAAAGACCTCAAAGTCCCCTCTGGGTATTCTACAGCCCATGAATGTGTCACCCTTCACAGGATACTCTTGTGGAGATCTGTTCATCTTTCCAGTATCTGAGGTGGCTGCACTTAGGCCAGGTGGTAGTAGTGCATAGTATCACTACTGAGTACCAGAAACAAAGAAAACACACAAAAGTAGAGATTAGTGACCAGCCTATAAAACAGCAAACAGAATTGCATTAAATGAAAAAAACAATGTCCTCATCCCCTCAGTATTTTTATGACTTGGAGTCTCAAAGCACATAAGCCCTAAAACACTTCCAGAAATGCCCAATAGAGGGAGATTTATCGTGAAATCCTTGCCAGATTTAAGGGCAAACACAGGATACTTATAAAATAAAAGATCTATTTTTTCAAATTGCTCTGTAACAAGAGAAAGAAAGCATATGACAGGCTGCCTTGAGAGGAGTTGTAGTATTGTATGAGGAAGTCGGGAGCGGCAGAGACGTATGTAAGAGTGATACAGAATATGTATGAGAGAAGTGTGACAGTCGAGAGGTCTGCAGTAGGAGTGACGGATACATTCAACGTGGAGATGGGATTACATAAGGGATCGGCCCTAAGCCCTTTCTTATTTGCAATGGTGATGGACAGGTTGACAGATGAGATTAGATTTGTTATATGATTTGGAGACAGTGGCACTGACCAGAAAGCAGGAGACAGAGCTGGAGGTGGCAGAGTTAAAGATGCCAAGATTTGCATTGGGTATGATGAAGACGGACAAGATTACAAATGAGAACATTAGAGGGTCAGCTGAGGTTGTAAAGTTGAGATACAAAGTCAGAGAGGCGAGATTGTGTTGGTTTGGACATGTGCAGAGGAGAGATGCTGGGTATATTGGGAAAAGGATGCTAAGCATAGAGCTGCCAGGCAAGAGGAAAAGAGGAAGGTCTAAGAGAAGGTTTATGGATGTGGTGAGAGAAGACATGCAGGTGATGGGTGTGACAGAGCAAGATGTAGAGGACAGGAAGATATGGAACAAGATGATCCGCTGTGGCAACTCCTAATGGGAGCAGCCGAAAGAAGAAGAAGAAGCTCTGTAACAAGAGAAAGCTTTATAAAGCACAAAAAACAAAAGGTGTTGCCCATAACGAAAGCAATCCCATAGCAAACAAAGTCCTAAAATAATCCAATGGCGAAACCAAAAAGAAGGGTAGAAGGTCAAAAATCCAAAAGATTACAAAAAACACAAAAGACACAGCAAAAGATAAAAGAACTCACCAACTCTAATGCACATTCACAATGAACCATAAGGTACTTTGCAGAGTTGGGCTGTAACAGAATACAAATACTGGCATTATGTATTCAGATGTAGAATACAATTTCTTTGTGAAATTTAATAATGAATACTTTTAATCTACATCTCCGAAAAAAATCATGTATAGTTGGCCCTCTGTATTCGTTGATTCAATCAACTATGGGTTGAAAACATATATAAAAAAAATACAGAAAGTTTCAAAAAGCAAAATTTGAAATTCTGTACAGTACACTGAATCTGTGGAAATGAAGTGATGTGCAGCTATACCCTGCTGTAGCCTCCCAGCATTTCACAGATTGTCAGTCTCTTTCCAGCACTCGTTGTTTGAGCATTGTTTGCCTCGTGTCTCGTTTGTTTGCTACTTGTGTTGTATGTGTGTGTAGCGGGATAATTTAATATTCAAGCATTGGAAGATGGTGTTCTAAATGTTTTCTATTATTCTCTCTTTCTCTCTCTCTGTCTCATGCTGGAAGCAGCAGTGCTAAAGATGCAAAATGATTTGCCACACGCCTCTGATTCTAGTCGTTTCTGTTTGCTTTTTAGTTGAGCTAAGCTTTTCCGTAAATCTTGTTCTTTTTACCCAGTTTTCTAAAAGTGCCTGTTGTTGCTTTACATTTGTTTGTTCTTCAATGTGTAACAAGTAGCAGTTAAGTAATTAATTGATATTTTAAGCAGCATTGCTATAGATGCAGAAGAAATGTAAAACACTTTGTGACACACTGGTAGCTCAGGCTTTGTAGTCTCTTCAGCCTAACTGTAGCTTCAGAGTTAAAAGGGGATTTGAAAGGTCATCTTTGGTTGACTTTATTTGACCAAATAATCACACAATGTAGAGCACGGCATTTGGAGTTTACATGCATGTGTGCGTGCCTCTTATTATGGCAGACTCCAGGAATTGTGGGACCCATGCAAAGTATGAATTACCCTTTGATTTTGTAAAACCTTGCCTCAAAAAAAAAAACAATTAGGTGGTCAAAGACTAAAAGGAAATGTAAAGTGCTATCTTAGTATGAGAAATTAAAGTCTTAGATCTTTTGAAAAGTGTTGTGTTGCTTGATTTGTCTTCAAATATACGTGAAGATGTGCATAAGTTAAATGCAAATACTAATATTTTAATGAATTATTTAGTTGGCAGGTTAGTTAAGCATAAGTATGCCAAGTGAAATGACTTTGTTTTTTTAATGATGATTTTGTTTGTTAAGTTTGTTTCTTTAAAGATGTGAAATGGCTAAAACACATTGTGAGCTACAGTCATTATTTTTTTTATTAATAAGTTTCCTGAAAAAGTTGTTTTCCTTTGTTTTTAATGAACAGTAAAACAGAGCTTCTGTTTTATGTAAGACTGAAGTACAGTTTCAGTACATTTAAATATGTTTAACTTGATATATTTATCTGCGGTGGGTTGGCACCCTGCCCGGGATTGGTTCCTGCCTTGTGCCCTGTGTTGGCTGGGATTGGCTCCAGCAGACCCCCGTGACCCTGTGTTTGGATTCAGCGGGTTGGAAAATGGATGGATGGATGATATATTTATGAACTAGGCTCTATATCAATTCCTGAAAATATTCAAAAACCTTTTATAAAGCATTCAGAATAAGTTACACATTTTGAGCATTAAATCATAATACAAATCAGAATACATTAGGACTGTATATTTAGTATTCAGCATCTGAATACTTTTTAGAATATTCTGCCTAATACTAATACTGGGGAGTATCCTCTGCCTTTATAGATACAGTACTTATTTATATACAGGCATATTGCTGATGGTATAAAGAAGCCCCAGTAGTGTTTCTTGACACACTTCTGCTGAATAATTTGTTGTCTGAAAGTACTGTGTTATTGTGTCAGAGAGAAGATGTGCAGTATTGTTCATAATGGCATTCGGTTTTAATTCTATCCTTTGCTTTTACCTCCGGGGAGTTCAGAGAGTGTATCATAACTGAGTTTGACCTTTTAATTAGCTTGTTATTTCTTTGAGCCTGTCCTCACATCATGTTACCAGCATAGCACACCACAACATTGAAAATTACCCTGGCCATCACAGAGTTGTAGAAGATATGAAAGATGTCACTTCCAACATTAAAGAAAAGCAGTCTCCTGAGGAAAAAGAGCCTACTTTGCACTTTCTTATATAGTTCCTTTGTGTTACAAGACCACTCCAGTCATTGATGTGGACCTCCAAGTATCTGTAGGAACACAGCACCTCTGCATTCACTTCCTGAATAGTGACACTCTTTGGTGCAGCAAAAGTCAATAACCAATTCCTTGTTTTTCCTGATGTTGAGTTGCAGACAAATTCTCTTTTCATTATGAATGCGCATTGGAGTTGGTAAGTTCTTGTATCTTTTGCTGTCTTTTGTGTTTTTTGTGATCTTTTGGATTTTTGACCTTCTGCTCTTGTTTTTGGCTTTGCCATTGGATTATTTTAGGACTTTATTTGCTATGGGATTGCTTTTGTTATGGTCAACACCTTTTGCTTTTTGTGTTCTATAAGGCTTTCTCTTGTTACAGAGAAATTCGAAAAAATAAGAAGAGACAATTCTCTTTGCACAAGAAACAACGTTGTTCAGCTGGCTCCTATACTCTTTCTCATCCCTCTTATCAATACACCCCATAGGAGTAGAGTCATCACAGAATTTCTGCAAGTGACATGACCTTGTCTTAAATTTATAGTCTGAGGTGTACAGAGTGAAGAGAAAAGGGAGACAGGAGTGTTCCTTGTGGTGCTCCAGTGTTGCTCACATCTGTATCAGAGACACGGTCCTTAAATCTCACAAACTACGGTCCCCCTGACAGACAGTCCGTTATCCAGGACACCATGGGCTCATTCACCTGCATATCTCTGAGTTTACCCCTTAACAGGGATGGCTGGATTTTATTGAAAGCACTGGAGAAATTAAGAAAATATAATCCGCACAGTGCTGCCACTTTGCCCAGGTAAGAATAAGCCTCATGGAGCAGATAGATCATTGCATCCTCTACTCCAATCTTTGTCCAGTAGGCAACCTTCAGAGGATCCTGGTGGTCTATCACAAGAGGACTCATATTGCTCAGGACTAGTCTCTCCAAGGTCTCCATGATGTGAAACTTAAGTGCCACTGGTCTGTAGTCATTAGGTGAAGAGGCGCCTGCCTTCTTTGGAACATTTGTTTATTTATTTAAAGAACTTCTGTAAAAAAGCCAGATTTCACCCTTGGGGCAAATAAAGATCTGTCTATAGGGCTGAGGGCAGTACCTTACGTGTTGGGCAGGTGGCCCCATCTACTGGGGAACCACCCACAAATACATGAAACATAAGAGCGGCATACATACCTAGACAAAATCAAAAACAAAGAATAATGCATTTAATAAACAGAAATATTAACTCAAACAAAAGAATCTACAATGAACAAAGATGACACAGTAATGGCAGTTGAACCCCAGCATGGGGGGGATTCTGGCTAAGACATAATAAGTATGAAGGAATGCTAGTACCTCCTAGCTTAAAATATGTTGGTTCAAATTCTGTCCTGAGTATGATATAATAATAGTAATAATTCTTCACAAATTTGTGGAGTTTGAGTATGCTGTATGCTCTGTCTGGGTTTTTGCTCGTCATCACAGAGTATTCACTAAAATGTCATATTTTACTAGAGGTATCTAAATTTGTCATTGAGCAATCATAATAAGAGTAGCAATAGGTACAAAGACAAGGTGTCAGCATGTGGTAGACTCTATTATAACCTAGAAGTACTGCTGCACATTCTGGAGCTTATTTTGCTTACTGACCTGTAGGTGGTCAGTGTGAGTGAGTGTTTACCTAAGCCACAAGATCCTAATGAGCACACAAAGAAAACTATCATGGCACGGGGCAAAAAATCAAAACAATTAAGTAAAAGCATAGAAAACAGACACAATCAAAGAAAGGAAGATCTCAGAAGACAAAATAAATATGGCAAAATGTCATAGTACCAATAATACTAGCAAGATCAAGGTTGAAGAGATCTGGAAGATCAGTAATGTTTCCACTTTTTATTAATGAGCCCCTTTTACAGTGAGAAGTTGCCACATGGTAACACATACAGTATGTGTTGTGTACTAGCTCAGTACTTGTAAACACATATACCCTTTAGCACTCAAGCATTGCAATCATTTAGAAAATCTGGAAAAAACAGAAAATAGTGAGACACACAAATAAAAAAAACATACAATTTAGGCAAAAATATCCAAAAAACACATTCAATCAGTTCTTGATCATGACACTTGAGTATTCTGGCTACTTCCTACATGACAGACATGTAGGTTAGGTTTATTGGTGACCCAAAACTGGCAATGTGCATAAGTGAGAATATGTCCTGTGATAATTTGTTGTCACATTCTAAATGGCTTCTTGCTTTGTCCTGAATGCTGTCAAGATATGTTTTGGTCACCATTGCACTACTGTAGTGGAAAAAATAGGTTTAGGAAATGAACAAATCACTTTTCCAAGTCTTCTTTGCCCACATTGTACATTGATACACTGCCAGTTATTTTAATTTCCAAGTTAGGTCATGTTGTTCATTTTGTAAATAAAAGTGCAAATATGTGGCTATTCTGTAAGACAGTTTTTTATTCCCGTTTACTCTCTGTGAAATTAAAGTATTTCATGAAAATGAACACGAAATTGTACTTTGCATGGAGATTAATCTGAAAAGAGGATTATCACTTAAGATTCAAGAGTAGAATTAGGGAAATATGTCTCCTGTGAAATTATTATTTAACCTTCTGATTTTGCGTTGTATGAAGTGCTAATAAGGCCAAGTGTTCTACATGTTTTATTTTCCATATATTATAACACATAATTAGAGAAGCTACATCTTTTTTATATAATAGAATCAAAAAAATCCATAACACAGCAGCTCAGATTCCTACAATTATGATATCCATTCATTCATCCATCCAGGGTCATGGGGAAACTGGAGCCAATCGCTGCAAGTAGATTGCAAAAGACGGGAACACACCCTGCACAGGAGAGTTCATTGTATGGTGAACACACACACAAAGAAACACTCAAAGGCCACCTTATCAATGGCAATTCACCTAACCTGTATGTTTAAGCTTGTTGATTAAGATTACAGTACTTATTCATGTTAACAGAACATCAAATCAGAAACGAGAAGGTGAATTCTTAAGCATTTTGTGAACAATAAAGATTTATTTTTATACAGTAAAACAGTTTTAAAAAGATTTTTTGGAATCAAACTGCAAATAATTAGAGCCAACAAAAATTCAATCAATGCTATTACCATAGATTTATGTTGTACTATATACCAATTAGATCAAATAAATCCAAACCAAATAAGTGTCAGCATCTATCACTTTCCCAGTTCTGAGAGCTGTTAGATCATTTGTGACGAAAATAGGCTAACAGCCGAACAAGCTTGTCCGTGCTATTCACCTATATTGTACAAAATAACATTAAGTCTAGATTTCACGGTCACTGAAGTCCTACACTTCACCACACTACCTGATAATTTATTACATATATTTATGGTTCTTCGCATAAAGAAAACAATTCTAAAATTTCTGAAAAATCTGGCAGTAACAGGCTTTCAATCAGTTTTTTCCCCATGTTCTTGTTGCAGAATTTATTTTAAAGTAACAGCTGGGATCCTCTGTTCTAATATCTTTCATAATTTGTCACCTCTTAATTGCTTGAAGTGGAAAGGTTCAGCTCCTTCAGTCTCTCCTCGTAGCTCATACCTTGTTTTGTCTTGGTAGAATAATAATTTTACTCCACTTTCCCCTATTGTATTATTAATATGTAGCCTTTGTCAGAATGCCTCAGATCGCCTAGACTTACCACTGTTTATAAGGTACTATAGTATAAAACTTCTGCCCCACTTTCCCTTCTACATTTATAACCTCAGGCAATTAGGTGTAGTAAATTACAAGCAGGAGTTAAGTTACAATTTAAACAATGTAGTATTGGTAATATTCATAAATAATAACAATATGCAAAGTACATTTGAATATTGGCAACCATACAACCTGATAAATGGTGATGTGTAGTTTCAGGCAGCACACAGACTTGTTAGATACTTAAAAATGTCTCTAGTTAAGGCATCATTGGTGGGCAGCTTTCTTCAGAACAGGCCACATGCCTGTCTCAATATGGCTGCCGAGCTGTGCTCTTCATTGTGTCGTCCTTTTCAGTTCATGCATCAGTTTAGTGAGAGAGAGAGAGAGAGAGAGAGAGAGCAAATTTATAGGTTTTTCTGTCCAACCCCTAGAGCCAATAGGACGTCATGGTACTTAAAGGCTTCTGATACAAGCCAGTTTCAAACAGCCATACTTCAAATCAATGGGGGGATGGAACACCTTCACACCTGCCCCCCCACCCAAACCATATGTTAAAGTAAAGCTTGGCAGTTAGGCAGCCTGGCTTTCCTGAAGGGGATTGACTGAGAAATAGCAGAGAAACATTTACCAAACTTGTTTGAGGCACTGCCCGCAAATCCTGTTGTAAAAAACAATTTCCTGACTTAGTCCTGGTTATGGGGGTTGCAAACATGAATGCCTTTCACAAACGTAACACTAATATTACATTTGCTTTGCCTAAGTTACAAATAAAGACATACAAAATATTTATCAACTTGTATGCAAAATTTCACATCACAACATACCTCAATAGTCCTGGAATTGGGCTTGTTGCTCTTCTCTAGACTTTTTCTAGCACTGCTATGTCTTTTTTTGTAAAATGAACAACAAAACCGCAAATAGTAATAATATATAATTTATTATATATTTCACAATGTGAATCACAGGCAGAAATGCAACATCATGTTAAGCAAGGGATTTAACTAAACACAGAAGTCACAGACAGATCAGCAGCTAGGATCAAAATGTACATGGGACTTCAGATTGAATTCTCTGTTGTTATATGCTGCATTGTGAAATGTCTTTTAAATGTCATTATGATAATGTTAGCTCCTGAGCATAAATAAGTAAGGCATTTTTAATTTGCTCCACTATATAAATGTAAATGTACAATCAAGCATTGCTACTCTTTAAGAATAATGTTGGATGAATGAGAAAAGAAAGTCCTTTATACTAAGAGAATTAGTATAGTAGAAGATATGTTTATCAACATGTTAAATGCCAACTATGAGAATTTTTTTTTTAAAGAAAATTCTTTTTTATTGTGAGTTTTGTTCAATAATAAAATGCATTTAATTAGTGTATTAAAACTACAACCTGATTTTACAAAGGCATCAGGAACTAATTTAACTATTGTCAGTGTGACGATACGGGTCCTTGGTCCATGCTCCCACCATTCTTCTGGGAGCCCTTGAACCCGACACCGTCTGCAATGTAACTGGATGGGCTGGACAATGAGGACACCAAATGAAGCAAGGGGAAAGGTGAAAAGTGCAGAAGTGCTTTTATTAAAAACCAACAAAACAAATCTAAAGTGTTCAAACAGTGCAATGCAATCAAAAGTCAATAAATAAATAATCCATTAAAAACAAGTGGTCCAAAGTGGAGGTTAAAATAATTCCAATAAATAATTCCATTTAAAAACGAGGTTAAAAACAAGGGCAGGAAGCAGTGCTTTAAAAACAAAACCCAGTGCCTTCTTTAGCTAATGGCTCCCCTGCATCTCCCATCCAGGCCCTGCAACAGGGCAGTCGCCCTACCTGCAGCTGACCTTCTCCTTCTGCTGGTCTGGTATCTTCCCGATGCCTGGCTTCGTTCAGCTCCTCCAGACCGAGATTTGGGTTCCCCAGCGACCAGGGCACTCACGCTGGGGCTTCAACCTCCCAAGCCTACGACTCCCACTGCCTTCTGCGTCGAGCCAACCACCTTCCGGTCTCTCCTGCTCCTCTTAAACACTCAGCAGGAGCAACCACTTCTTTCTGCCCTTGAGTGTTGGCCAAACACCACTAAGGGGCTCTTCTCCCAGCTGCATGTCGTTAATGCAGCGAGCACGCTCTCACTCACTCACTCACTCACTCACTCACTCACTCACTCACTCACTCACTCACTCACTCACTCACTCACTCACTCACTCACTCAGTCACATTCCTTCGCCTCCTGCCTTCTTCTCCCTTAACCTCTGTTCTTTTCTTTCAGTTTCTCTTTTCTTTTTCCCTCCATACTCACACTTCTCCTATTTATAATGGGGACATGGCACAGGTGCAGCAATTAGCAGCTCCCAGCATCAATCATGAACATGGGCGATCCCACACCTGTGCACTTCAGTGTGGAAACGCCCAAGCTTGCGTCGCACCCGGGAACCGCTCCGGCCACACTACCACGCCCCCTCTTTAAGCCGCAAGTGCGGCCATAATTTATTTTAAAGCTGGCCTTTTCTTCTAAGCCGCGAACATTCTATACATTCTATATTCTGGCAGGCAACTTGCTAAAAGTGTATTTTTTTAAATCTCTCATAAACATTACTGCAATGTATGTAATTAATGCAAATCATGATTTCCACTATAATTGACTAGTAAATATAGTAATATTATTTGTGCAGATGACTTCCCTGCAGATATATTACCAGTGATGGATGGGTATATATTTTAATCAGAACACTCAAAACCCATTGAAATAAATGATTTGAGAATTCAATGAATACTTCATGGCAGTCTATGTAGTTGATTCTCACTTGGTGAGGAGGAAATGGCAGCTGGAATACACACCTGTTAACTGATCTTGACAACTTTAATAGTGCTTATATATAGTCCTCCTAAACATTGACCTTATTTTATATCTGAGTTTCAAGTTCAAAAGATATTACATTTTGGTTTTTTTTTTAATATTGCAGTTCGTGTAACAGAATTGTCAAGACCACTGCCTCTTTCTTCAGAGCTACGTTTACCAATGTCAGTACAGCCAGGTACAGCAGCTTCAATAAATGGGGAAAAAGTCAGTACCATGATGGGCAATTTCTATTAATCACATGAAATCAATTCTCCGATCAGTGACTCTATCACTGATAGCAGTTCTTGGTTATTAAAAGAAAGTTTATTAAGATGTTCAAATTTAACATTAGTTGAATAAGTATAGAAAATAAAATAGAAGTTAGGTTATTGACATATTTTTGAGAGGCATTTACAGAGAGATTAAAAACATACCTACCAAATTGTGGAAATGCAGTTGGCAAACTTACCAATTAAAACAGCTTTATAAGAGCCCCTGTGATAATATATTGGTTGTTGGAGAATCCCATAAAAACAGTTCACTCTAAGAAATAACAGGTTTTTTGGTTGAATTGTAAATTTGTTGTCAGTTGTCAGAAAGGGACAAAACAAAGAAAAAGGTTTGGGGAAGCCACCCTGTATACTTGTGTGCGTAGGCAAGCAAATAAACAATACTGCAAGTAATCTCAGTAGACTGAGTCCCCCAATGAACTAAACTTGTAGCTGGAGAATATCGGCTTTATAGAGGGATGGCAGGAAGGGCATGCTTTTGGGGAAGGAAATGGAAGTGAGGTCATCTCCGGGGGCCAGAAGTGAGGTCAGTACTGGAGGCTAGAGTACAAGAAAACTTTTCTGCTGAGGGTCTGCAGAGGAAGGAGAAGAGGCATTAGTGATTATCACCAACCAATGCTCCGGCTTATCATTTTCTTCAGTTAAGCCCATAGACTGCCTCCCATGCGCACGTGTGTGACACAATATAGTTCTGCCACAGAGTATCTTAAAGCCATCTGAAGTTCAAGAGCCAAAGGAAGCCAAGCAGAAATTGTGGCAGACAGCCAAGGAAACTGCGACTGTACAGTGCAGATCATCAAGGACCACAAAGCAAGTGTGAAGACAGGCTGATGAGATAGCTCATGATGTTTACCAGAGTTTCACATCAGACTCTTTTTTGTGAACAACAGGTAAGGTACTATAAAGACAAACATAACAACCAGAAAAGGAAATCTGGATGGTAATCAGAGGATTCCCAGTTGGCTTGAGAAGCCAGAAGGTAGTAAGGAAGCATTTCTGCAAGTAAATACTTTCCACTGGTAACAGATTGTGACCAAGTTAACAAATATGATATTGTTGGAAAGATTTGTAAGGGTAAAACAAGACACAAAAAACGAATGAATATTTTTTAAATTTGTAAGGAGAAATAACTTACTGCTCCTGTCTATGATGGATAATAAATTTAAAACTTTGCAATTCTTCCTTTCTTACTTTGCAATTTCTGTTGATATATGATTTTTAATTCTGTTTCCGATGAGTTGTTAGTATTGTAGGCCTGGTTCTTACCTTTCTAATAATTTATTTACTTTTTATAAAGAGTGTTATTATTTCTATTTTCAAAGCTTATTTGTTTTAATATAGTTTCTTTTTAGTTGACTTTATTTTTATTATCTACT
The DNA here is from genome assembly GCF_900747795.2 of Erpetoichthys calabaricus. Classification (NCBI taxonomy): domain Eukaryota; kingdom Metazoa; phylum Chordata; class Cladistia; order Polypteriformes; family Polypteridae; genus Erpetoichthys; species Erpetoichthys calabaricus. The sequence continues at coordinate 117,743,584 of NC_041400.2, read as the reverse complement.
ATGCAGACATTTCTGCTAATTTACTCTTATGGAAAAAGAATGAATCTGATTGCATCGTTAAAAATGTTTTAATCTGTAGCATTAAGTGGAAATCACTCATACTGAGAAAAGCACATTGTCCTTCACTGTGTAATCAACTTTAAATCAGTAGCTATTTTAGACAGATGTAGTAAGAGTATGCACAGCAGACATTCAGGCCACTTCTGTTCATGAATGCATAAATTACTGTGTACAGGAATTAAAGCAGTTATTTGCAATGAAGCTATAAAAGCATTTATTTCCAACTCATTGAAATGAAACAGTTGTGCAGTGTCATCTTCTTTTAATTTCAACAAAATAAATACTTTGGATGTATTTATTTATTAATTTGGAATATTTGAAGCATATCTCCATCACAAGCATCACTGTATAGCTTTATTATAACAAGAAATGTCATAAATTAGACATAAACTCCTTGCATACAAGCAGGGGTCTGTATGAAAACTTCATGAGCTGTATGAAAACTTCACCTTTAGCATTCACTTTATTGTATTCACTTTATTATATATATGGAAACAATCGTGAGGTCCTATGCTCCTTCTCAACCACTCACATCTGCTGATAAATGGTGTCTGTACACTGCAAGTGCAAGCACACATTTAAAAAAAGAGGAAAAAAATAAATAAAAACAGGCAGTCCCAAAGGTATAGAGAACACTGCAGAGTCAGTTAGTCCAGAAACAGGCTTGCAGCTCCCAGCACAAAGACAATTTTACATAGTGAGTTGGAAACTAAAATGTTTCCAAAAAACAAAGCTGAGACATTTTACAACTAAGTTAAATTACGGAGGGAAGCTGATTACTTATTTTGCACAATATCTGCTAGGGCTGTGTTCCACAGTTATATTTTTAAATAGAAGCGCACTTGTTGTGTTATATTTGTACCTTTTGTGAAAGTGTTTCTTTGATATTTGGACTTCAGGCTTCACACATTATAAACTTCATGTCTACATTTTGTCAATTATTACTAAAACATGAAAAACGTTTCTGTTTTACCGATGGGTTTACATAGATCGTTGTAGACACGGAACACACATAAAATGCATGTGTTCCAAATAACGATATAGTATTTATAAAAGGTGTCATTTTGCTTGACTTCTCATTCTATACAATTCCAAGCAACTGACACACAGGTAAACAGATTTGAGCTGAGAAAACTGTGCGGCAGTGGAGGATGTGATAGTAGGCTGCTTGCTGCTTATCAACACATTTACAAGAAAAAAGACGCTGATGGAGAAGTGTGAAGCGATTTAAGGTGGGACGGATCTACGAGTTTTTTCGTAGGCTCTGGTAATTCTAGTGTTAAGTAAAACATGCCACTGGTCAGAAGAATAAGTACCTGTTTAAGATTAAGAGTTACACTCAGTCTGCATTTTCTGAAGTTTAATATGGAATTCCTATGTCATTGCTTCCTTCTCAGTCTAAACAAAAATGTATGCATTCACAGTCAGTGTCTTGTGTCAGTCCCATCTGTCCTTTTGCCAAGCATTTTCCTCGCAGGTCTTAGGTATTGTTCTGGGCCCTACCTCTAGCACTTCATCACATGTGCTGTCTACTTGTTTTTTTGTTTTTTTTTTCTCACTAAACCTGATTGAACTCCTGTGATGAAATCCAAGGTGAGGTTCATTGCAGTGCATCTGAGCTCATCAATTTGCCGCAGCCTTGTTTAATGGCTGGCTTGTACATCCTGATTGTTTTATATCTTTTACCATTGATTTGTTTGAAATTGGCTCTTACATATAACACTTAGCTGCCTGATCTGTTATCAAGTGCACAAAATATATTGATGCACTGAAAACCCTGATTGTCAGGCCATAGTCTAAGAGCTGATATATCTGTTCCCTAATCAGTCACCCATACTCTTTTATTATGCATGGTTGAGTCAAATTGGATTATAATTAGGTGTTATTTTTGACTGGCTTGACATCCACTACAGGGTACATTGTCGAGAACTTCACAGTTTATTTTACACTCAAATGTGATTAAATAACAAGAGATTGATGTGTAATTAAGTCATCAGTCTCTCTTTCATAAAGCACATTAAATTGTTCTTTGGCGGACAATGTCCTTTTTTTATTTGTCAGGAAATCTTTTCAGTGTACCTATAAAATCAGCAAGTATCTTTGCTGAAACATGGTAATAGGGCTGTACACATTTATCATATTTAAAAAATCTTTTGCCACTGTTCATTTGAAGGTCTGTAGTTCAGTAGAAATGAAGTCAAAACATCCATTTAGTGTATCTATTGTCTATACCCAGGTTTACCATTGTAAGGACTTGAAGTCTACCACCTGAAGTACATGTTGAAAGACATCAGCTGTGTATATAAGAAAAACACTGAAACTAACACAAATGGCTAGAGTGTTGACGTTAAAACCATATTACTTCACAATGAAGTTGACAACAGGGTTTCCTTTCTTCACCTTGAATCATATCAATGGACAGACATAAATGAAGTCATGAGTGACTGACCGTTTGCAGAGTCTGCAGTAATTTGATATAATTATGTTGCCTTAATCTGCCAGTGTTTGAGGTGTGTTCACATAAATATGTAAGCCCATATACTCATTGTCCTGTCTAGCAATCTATCTCTCCATATTACGCCAGAAAATTTGTAGAAAAAAGTTACATTTTTGTTGAGATATCTCATGTCTTGCTCAAATTTTTAAAATTTAAAAAACTCCCCTTTAATAAGCATTGATGATTTTTCTAAATCAGTGTTTCCAAACCTTTGTGTTGTCATGACCCAGTTTTTTTTTTTTGCCAGTGTGCTTGTGACAGACCGAGGTGGAGAGGGGGGTCCCCTTCGTGAATTTAGCACACGAAGTGTTAGATGAATCAAGTGTGATTGTAAAAGCTTTGTGAATCAAGCGTGATCATCAGAGCAGGAGTTAGGGTTTTGTCTGGGGTCACTGTGATCCACCTGTGATGCTGCTGCTGAGAATGGAGTATGTTCGTCAGAGCGGTGAGGGGTGGTGGGGTTTCATCTAGAGTTGGCCATGGCCCACAGGTTGGGAAACATTGTTCTAAATCATTTGTCTTAAAACAGTGAAACATTCATTGCAACCCCAATTACTAATATTGTTACTCTTTCAAATTTTCCTTGAGGGGTCTTTTAAGTGTTTTCAACTTTTCAAGTTTTACGCATTCAACCACTGCTCCTGATGGAAAAACAGATGTCTGGTGCAAGTCACAAAAACACCATCAGATCCAAGCGTGTTACAATGGGGGACTTCAGTTTAGGTTTAACTACAATTTGTCATGGATCCTCCACAAGCAGTAAGCATTTGATTTTCAGAAAGCATTTGATAAGGTGCCACATGAGAGGTTGGGCATCAAAATAAAAGGAGAAGGAGTTCAGGGTGATGTTTTAGATGGGTGAAGAATTGGCTCAGACGCAGGAAGCAGAGGGTGATGATGCAAGGAACCGCATCAGAATTGGCCGATGTTAAGAGTGGTGAGTGGTGTTCCACAGGGGTCAGTGTTAGGGCAGCTGCTATTTTTAATATATAGAAATGATTTAGATAGGAATATAAGTAACAAGCTGGTTAAGTTTGCAGATGATACCATGACAGGTGGATTAGCAGATAATTTGGAATCTGTTATATCATTACAGAAGGACTTTGATAGCATACAGCAGTGGTGGCAAACCTATGGCACACGTGCCAGAGTGAGCAATCAGAGCCCTCTCTGTGGGCATGCGCGCCGTCTCTCCAGCACAGAGTTGGCCAGAGTTCATTACCTCTCCATGCGCGCCTGAGGACATTTCTCACATCACCCGCCCCTCTGCCCCCTTTTTTAAATTTTGTGTTTTTGTAGACTCCAAGTATTGAACACCCAAAAATGAATACAGCAAAAAAATCAAGAACAGATAGTGGAAGATCTTTCCAAGAGGCCTGGACAGAGTCATTTGACGTGATTGAACACAATGGGAAAGCGTTATGTATTCTGTGTAATGAAAGTGTTGTGTGTTGCACATCAAGTGTCAGATGGCACTTTGACACCAACCACAACAAGTGTTGCCAAACTTGGTGAAACTGAAAGAAAAGAGTTTCTTGAAGAGAAATTGAGGAAATATGATTCATAGTATCTTAGTTTTTGCAACTACCTTTCTAGAACAAATCATCTGACAGCTTCCAGTTTTCAAATTTCACTGTGCATAGCAAAACCTGATAAGCCCCTCTCTGACGGGGATATTATCAAAACGGCCATGTTGTCTGGGAGTAATTCTCTTTTTCATGATTTCCCAAACAAGGATAAAATTATTCAATGCATCTCTAAGATGCCAGTTAGAAGAAATACTGTTAAAGATCGAGTCCAGCGCATGGCAAGTAATATTAGTCAGCAGCTCACCACTGACTTACAAAAGGCAGCCTGTTACTCCATGTGCTTGGATGAAAGCAGAGATATAAATAATCATGCAAGGCTAGCAGTAATTTTGCGTTATGCTGTTGGTAACATCATGAGAGAAGAGCTGGTGAAACTGGTCTATTTGGCTAAAAGAACAAAAGGGATAGATATCTACAATGCTGTGATGGAGGCTTTTTTGTCACAAGACATAAGACCACAAAAAGTGGTTTCAATTGCTAGTGATGGTGCACCTTCTATGGTTGGGGCAACATCTGGTTTCATACAGTTCTTTGTTAAAGAAACAAAACATCAAGTCATTCAGGTCCATTGTATTATACATCAAGAAAGCAGCAAAAAATTTGACAATGTCCTCAAAGATGTCACAAAAATGGTGAATTGCATCATGGCTTGTGCTCTGAATTTTCGACAGTTTCAAGCACTTCTTGAGGAGGTTCAGGCACAGTATAATTGTTTACTTTTGTACATTAATGTCCGGTGGCTGAGCAGATGACGAGTCCTGGAGAGATTTGTAGCCTGCTTGAATGAAATTAGGCTGTTTATAAATGAAAAAGGTCAGGAATATCCACAGCTCACTGATATGGCCTGGCTTACTAATCTCATGCTTTTTACAGATTTTACACTATACTTCACTGTACTGAACAAACAACTACAAGGTGTAGGGAAAACAGCAGAAAGGATGTTTTGTGACATCAAAACATTTGAGAGGAAACTGCAGGTTTTTGAAAGAGATCTTGAAAGTGGGCAGCTGAAATATTTTCTAAATCTAAAAATGCATTTAGAAAATTCTGCAACATTTTCAGACAATCCTACAAGCCATCAGGAAATCTACAAGGAGTTTTCTAGCATTGTAGCAGCTGCAAAGGTGAATTTTAGTAACAGATTTTTACAGTTCCGTAAGATGGAAACAACCCTGTGTTTTCTTACTTCTCCAGATAAAGCCAAATTTGAAGATCTTGATCTGTCCTGCTTACACTGGTTATATTTACGAAATCTGGAAATGGAGCTATTGGAATTTCAAGAAAGCTCTATCTGGAAAAATAAATTCTGTGACCTGCATGAAACACTTGAGAAGACAATAGGGATGACAAAGGACAGCACAGTTCTGAAAATGAAATCCTTAAAGTGTGGAATTCTCTGTCAAATAATTTTAAGTCAAAGAAAGCACTTGGGATTGCTTTCCTTACTTTGTTTGGATTATCTTATGCTTGTGACCAGCTGTTATGAATTATATCAAATCTGACACCAGAAACAGAGTAACAGATGACCTGAGTGCTGCATGTGTTGCTCTCAAACTTACAAAGTATGAGCCAAGGTTAGACAAATTATCAGCATGCATACAACAGCAAAAATCACATTAATTGTTCAAAAGCATGCCAAATGCAAACTTTTACCTTTCAATAAAAAGTTGTTTGTATCATTGAAAGCTCTGTTATTGTGTTTTTTTTTAAGACAAAAGATGTTAATGTATGAGTTATTTTTCTAAACTAAAACCTCAGTATTCAGGTTAAATTGCTGTGTTGGCACTTTGCGATAAATAAGTGGGTTTTGCGTTGCAGTTTGGGCACTCGGTCTCTAAAAGGTTCGCCATCACTGGTATACAGGCTTGGGCAGATTTGTGGCAGATAAAATTTAATGTCAGTAAATTTAAAGTATTACAAATAGGAAGTAAAAATGTTAGGTTTGAAATCACAATGGGCCGTCGGAAAATCGAGAGTACACATTATGAGAAGGATTTAGGAGTCATAGTAGACTCTAAGCTATTGACTTCCAGTGTTCCTGTTTATACCTACATGCAATTATAAAAACTTGTTTTTATATACTCTAGTAATACACGGAAAAGTAGTTATCACTGTTACTTTTACGTTGACTTATTGTTACAAAATAACTCAAAACAAAAATTGGATATCTGTTTTTGATAAAGTACGTAAATGAAAATGAAAAACTCTCCAATTTTCAAAGCAGTCCTTGAATGCACCTGAATTTTATACCATGCACACATTCTCTCACTTATTCAATAATATTTTAAAGGACTAAGAAGGAGAATATTACATAATGTTACAAAGCTTACATTAAATACATCAAATTACCTTCTTCTACTTCAGCTTAAGCGACGGTCAAAATGACAGCTTTTATGATTGTGTTTTACGCCATTATCAACTCTCCCGAGAGAAGCTGACATCCTACCAGCACATCATCAGTCATACCTTAGATGTAGTGAATGTTATGGCAGTATGTCATCACTGACCGTGATTAAATTGCATCTACACTGTTAAAAAATGAGAAGGGCAAACGATAAATAACACACTTCCTAACCCTGAATTTTGAATCAATGTTATAGCTAATCTGAACCTGACCTTAAGGCTCTAACTGCAGCAGTTGGCGGTTAGAGATATTTTTTAAAATTTTCCGAATAAGAAATATGTCTACTAGTATAACCTGAACATATTATTTACACAAGGATGAAACCTTGAGGAAAACTGCAGACAAACACTGACCTACTAAATCTTTGAGGAACAGTGGCTGCAAATTTTATTTTGTAAAGCCTCAGATTCTGTGACTACTTCTTCCTGAAAAATCTATTGCTTAATCATACCCACAGTTTACTAATCCTTGCATTTAAAAAAATCTGGCGAAGTGATGTGAATATTTTGGAAGAAATAGGCATCAATTTGGGAACTTTCTCTTCTGTTGCCCAACAAACGCAGACTAGCTTGGGAGTGGTTTGAATTTAGCGTCACCCCCTGCCCAAATGACCAAATATGGCAAAGAAACAATTTCTTTTATAGAAATTGTACAATACTGTGCCAACTACAGTATATTTCATTGAGTGTTGTCAATAAGTGGATGCTTGAGGGCTTTGTTGCCCCGTGGAACCCAACAGACAGATGCTGACACAGGTTTAAAAGCACCAAGAAGTAATTTAATCTTCTTCTCCAAAGTGCCCCAAAGCACCTCCACCACCATAAACAAGAAATAACTATAATTATTACACAATACTAAATACAATAATTTTCCTCTTCTCCTTCCAGCAGCTCCGTCATACTCCCTCCCAACTCCAACTCGCTTGCTGGGTCTCTCATAGTCCTTTATATAGTCCTTGACCCGGAAGTGTTCCTGTTCATTTGTCTATGTGATTTAATAGCACTTCCAGGTCAGATGAAGACTTGTATTTTTCTTCAGCCCGGAAGTACTTCTGTCCTTCCGTCCCCATGACTTGGGAGTACTTCCGGGCTATACGGGAAACAAAAATCCCCTTGTCTCCCTGCAGCATCACATGGTGGCCCCACGGCACCCAGCAGGGTTGTGAAGCCAAACTCCATCTTCCATGATGCCCTGTGGGAGTCCGAGGCACCTCTAGGTTGCAGGGAAGATGCCATCTAGCGTCCAGGGTGTGATGAGCTGCCGGCCATCCATCACAGTGTGTAGTATTCTTGACAGTGATGATTAGCTTTTCTACAATGAAAATGCATCATATGCTGCATTGGTGTTTTGTTGTGTTTTGAGATCACCTGTAACATATACCAAACATGGAAGATACCAACTTAACCTCCGAGTTCCTTTTCTTAATTGGGGAATAGGAAGACATATCAAAACCAGTTATACAACTGCTATCTGTAACCTCTTACCCTCTCACTGTTCATAATATGCCCCGTATATTCAACTCCGGGGTAACCTATGGCAGTTGGAGCTGTCTTTACTTTCAATCCTGTACTTCAACCCAGTTTACCATCAAGAGAAGGCTAGTTTGATAATTTATACATTATGTTGATATGCAGTATATGTTTGTTTGTACATAAATAATATCAGTTTATTAATTTGTACATAATTATATTTATATATATATATATAATATAATTAATTATATATAACTCTAAAATTATTTAAATGTAATTAATTATATATTTAACACTATAATTCATATACCGTTGTCCTGGTTCCATACAGAAAGCATGGTAACACCTAGAAGATTTATGATTAAAACAAAAAAATTCACTACAGAATCACAAGTGAATTAGAATTGTGCAACTCATGTTGATTTGTTCGTGAATCAAATGAACAAAAGTCATTAGACTGGTTCTCAGGTAGTAACTCATACAGGAATCAAATGAATGAGAACTGTTCGACTGATTCTCGGGTAGTGATTTGTTTGCAAATCAAATGAATGAGAATCATTAGGCTGATTCACAGATAGTGATTTGTTCATAAATCAGAAGAATGAGAATTGTTAGACTGATTTTCAGGTAGTGACTCATTTGCAAATCAAATGAATGAGAATTTTTAGACTGATTCTAGGGAAGTGACTCGTTGACGAATCAAATGAGTCAATAACCATGATTCAGGCAGTTTTTGCACATGCACTTAAAATATCTATCAGCGAAACAAAAGAGGCTGACGACATCATGCAGGAAGGACTTGCATGTGCTTTAGCATACCCATTAAGCTCCATTGAATCAATTCGTTCATATGATTCACTGAAAAGAGTTGTTCAAAAGGAACAACTCATTTGTGAATCGCCCATTACTAGCCATCAGGGGCGCTTAACAAATGAACTGTGTGTGGACCCCACTGCCCTAGGGCACTGACAGGTACAAATTGGCACTAACCAATTAAGATGCAAAACCAATGTCCTGACTCTCTGTGGTCATAAAAGATCCCTGAACATCTTTCAAAATGAGTAGGATGTACCCGATGTCCTGTCTAAAGTGCCCATCACAGGTTACCTTTTCAAGTGGGAGAAGCATGTTTTAAATGTCTTGTTTTGAAGAAGAGTTACTGTACTGCTTCTTCTCTGAACAAGTAAACAAGTCTGGCCAATTTGCATAAGTAAAATTAAATGACCTCCAACTGAAATACAGAAGCAGGAAAATTAATAGTGAGTGTTTCTGCATTAAGGCCAGTGACATTGTGCAAAAATAATTTGATTCCCTAAGCAATTTAATCTATTATTAAAATGTTTATAACAATACTCAATTTTGCCTCCTTTAGCAATTTTTTTATTCCAATTTTTGATCACATGCTCTATGTAATTTCTTATCTCTAATTTCTTTCTGGCTCATGGGACAAGCTCTACTTGCCCTGCAGTATTCTACGTTTGCTCTTGGGTGTGTATGTGTTTGTGTAACTTGAACTTTCCATAATAGCAAAGTGATTCAAAGCTAGAACCGCTTATTCTTGCCATTAAAATGAGGACAGATTTTTTATTTTTATTCACATTTTCACTTCCAGTTTGAGCTTTTTCCAGTGAAGGCTGTGTGGTACAAGCCAACAAAGAGGGATAAAAAGTCCAGTCCCATTTGCAGGTACACACAGTAATATAAAAAAATCGGGAGTGGTCTCTCCTAGATTTTCTTGTATACTTAGATATGGGGATGGATATTTTAGGAGTAAACCGAAAGACAATGATTATATTTTTATATTATGTACATTAAAGAACCATAAACAACAAATCAAATCAAATTAATAATATATTGAACAATTATTATAAAAGTAAAGTTGAATAAATCGGACTCTGCAGCTGCATGAATAAAAGGTAAAGTACCACTTCCCGTTAACGGAAATAGCCGTTAAAAGTTGATTGAAAGCCACGCTTTGTACCTTATACTTGTATGCAAAATTTGGTTGACCTAAGTGAAAGCGTACTAAAGTTATCGTGTTTACATACACACACACACACACGCACACAGACATAATTCCAAATATGGTATTTTCGGACTCAGAGAGATCTAAAACATTCAGATTCATCAAAATCTCAAAATGGAATTTTTGGAGGATTCTAATACTTTTCCTTTACTTCGTATATGAGAAAGTCGGGGAGGTCTAAAATGTGAAGATTCATCAAAATCTCGACATTGAATCTTTGGATGATTACAATACTTTCCCTATACTTCGTATATGAGAAAAGAAAAAAAAAAAGAAAAAGGATAAATATCAGGAATTCATCAAGCACAAGTCATTGCACTCTTCACCCACCACTGAAGGTGCTAACATTTGAAAAAATCCAACAAAGAAGCCCTATGTGGGCTCCTTCCACTTTGTGGAAAAGAAACAGAAGCCTGCTAGCAGTATGACACTCCCGTGTTAGGTGCTGAGTTATGGTGCAGAAATAACAGGTATGTTGTATGTAGAAAATCCTTTTTCAATTGTTTGTCACCCTTGCGGTATCCAGGCTTCATAAATGATCACTCATCCTGAAAGTGTATGACATACTGCAATCCTTGTCCTAACCAGGCCTAACTTTATAATATCCTTTTGGTAAAACAATCCTTCAGTTCCATTTTAATACTGTAAATAGTTTGTCTGAGCATAACCAAGTGTTCATGTGGTTTCCACAACATATGAACTCTCCATGAAAACACATTACTGACATTACAGTATTATTATAGTTTATTTCCTAGTAGAAGGAGTGAACAATATGAGTACAAAATCACCATCTAAAATGATGGACTGCTTCCCTACAATTTTCTAAATATTGTTGGAATACTTTTGAAAATGAGAGAATTGCAGGTCTGCTCTGCGAGTATACGAGTACATTAGAGAAAACTGAACATAAAAGATGTGCACCTACAGCTCTGATGCAAATCATAAAATGAAAATGACTGTCTCTTTCAAGCTTTATCCATTATGCTAATAATGCCGCAAGCTAAAGGGGGAATTTATAGGACAAATACACCCAGGGGTGCTGCACATGACGCAGTATTTACTGCTATCAGCCAAGCATTTTTCTTAAGTATGAAGAAAAACCAAGTAAAAGCTGTAAAGGCTAAGGGTGGGGTGAAAAATAAAGTAAACACACAGTAGTGGAACAGGCAGGGATGTAGCACAGAACTCTGGGCCCTACACATAAGCAGTCTCTGTGGGCTCCTTTCTCTCAAAAATAAACTTTTCATTCCAGGCTTCAAGGCCCCACACCCCCAGTGGGCCCTGAGTAATCATTACCCTTTTTCACCCCATATGGCGCCCATGCTAGTCAGAAGGGGTAAATAATAATAATAATAATAATTCATTACATTTATACAGATATTTTCAAATAGCAAAGGATTCCAAAAACACAGAAAACAAGCTGAACAATTACAGAAAATAATCAGCAACCAGAAAAGGAACACAGGGAATTCAAAGTCAGAAGAGGAACTTCAAGCTGAAATGCCCACTTGTTCCTCTGTTTAAAGGATGAGGTATCAGAGGAAGTGTGGGGACAGACTATATGGCTGTGTAACTGGATGGATCAGCCCAGGTTTGCATAGGAGCAGAAACCCAGGACAGAGCCAGCATGATGTCACACACACAGAAGTGTGCTGCTGAAACTTAGAAGTTGTCCTGTCTTCAAAGCAAGGATGTGTCCATTTATCTTTTTTTCCAAGATAACTAGGGGGCTCTGCCTCCTGCTCGCTTCGGTCAACAACCCCAGGGTTTGGTCCTGTGGAAAAATAATTTAAAGTGGTTTTTTTCATGGAAATTGTTACTTATGCATTATGTTCACTTTTTATTTTAAAACTTCAGTAAAAACAATATTTGGAATGAACTTTTCTTCAAGATCACATTGAATTTTGATTCCTTGTTTGGTCTTACAGCGTGATAATACAACGTATAACTGGCCATGAGTGAATATCATTTCTTTGTCTCTTATAAATAAACAGACTTTTTCAAATGTTTGTCCTTGTGATTTGTTAATTGTAATTGCAAAAGCTATTCTCACAGGAAACTGTAAATGTTTTAATACAAATGGCATATCAAGATCTCCTTTTTGCCTGAACACCGTTTCGAGTTCATTCAATAAAAATAAGACTTTCTGATAAAACAATTTACTTACAAAAGTGAGAATATCCAGAGCTGATGTAGCCAGTGGCATTGTTCCCAAGAAGCTGCGGATTTCTGGCCATTGTGGATTGCATGTCATTGTAATAAATAAATCTGGCCGACTGATAGTTATGGATATTGCCATTGCATCATGATATAACTGTTGCAATGCTCTTTAACTACCTTGATATGATGATGGTCATATTCCTGCTTTACCCATTTTGAATTTTGATATTTGAATTTTGAACGTGATCAATGAGACCTTGCATATGTTCCGTTCCAAGTTTAGCTTGATTTGATGTAATAAAGAAGAGACGATTAGCTACGACTTTTACATACTGTATGCATTAATAATGTAATGTTGTGCTAGACATTGAGATGACAGAAGTGGGTTAAATAAATGGGAAAGTATCGCTAATTTTGACCCGAAATATTGTGTGGGTGTTATTCGTTTTTCTGAATGTGTTTGTTTCATATTGTACGACCATCTTGTTTCGCCATCTGGGAAAAGCAAAGGAAAGAGTAAAGGGTCGGCATGTGGCAATGTACGACGAAATTTGACGAATCATGCTTTGCCTTTGGATATACACGAATATCTACTCTGTTTTTGATATCTCTGTCTTTTTCAAAATTATTACAACAATTCGTCACATGTGGGTTTATTATAAATGCGACTGTGATCTTTTGGATTCATATAGAATTCCAAAAAAATTTCTTTGTCTGCGTTTTGCTGATAAATTTCATGTAAATTGCGATACTTTTGGACGTATGGATTTGTATCCATTATTGGGTGTATAATTTCTATTTCGTTGGATCATTTCTCTTTCGATTCTATGTTGCATCGCTTCTCTGTGATCATAAATATACACCTGACCAAATTGTGTTTTTTTCTAAATTAAACTTGTTGTAGCTGTAATTGTTGCGGGAACACAGATTCTCATAGCGTATGGTCCATTATTGTGTAAATCAACATTTTGTGCTTTGAATGATGCTAACGTGAAAAGATTATTGCAGACACGTATATTTTGCATGTTGTGTTTGTGAATTTCACTTTCACCAAACAACAAATCTTTTAATTCTTGCGGAAACGTCTCTTCATTGGGAAGCAGCAATAGTTTTCCCTGATGGCAACATGAATTAGATGATCTACAAGTCTCCGACTTAAACTTTAAAGCCTTACAATATCTATATACTGATCTATTTGATCTTTTTTTAATGTTCCGTTATTTCACCTAGTAATAATTTCCGTTTCTTTGTGTGAATGCGATCTGTACTGTTTTTTTTGACACTTTCGAATTTTAGTACAGTACTACCTTATTTTTTAACTTGCTTTGTGTGTGTATCGTGCAAAGGTTTTTTTTTGTGCCTTTCGAATTCCACTGCTTTCATAATCTGTAACCTTCTCTGCATGTGTATGGCGCCAACATTTTTGAATGTCTTTATGAAGTTCTACTGTGTCTTTTACTCTTTGTCTTTTATTTCTGACCCCATTTGGACCTGCAAGGATTTCAGTTCTATTTGTTCCCGGCTGATTATTACTTTCCTTGCCTAGGTCACCGTCTCACGGGAACATGTTTCCAAAGGATGTCACTATAATGTGACTTGACCGTGTTGCGGGAAGTGAAAGTGTCTCTGAAGTGTCTCTCTGTCTCTCTTCAGATGATCATGTCTCGTCGCAAATTTTTTTTTTTTTTTGTAATTGAGAGTTGTATCTTCTTTGTAACCCAAAGGTGTGAAGAGTGTGACTGACAGGGAGTGTCTAAACTGCAATACCGCAGAGTGCAAAACTCGATCAACATCACATTGAGCAGAGATGGTGTAGGGATAATGAAATTACCGTAGTATGACAACAATAAAATTCAGTCTTCATTTTTTTGAAGAATTTGAAATCTTTGTTATAAAGTTCCTAATTCATATCAAAGATATTATCAATTATAAAACTACAAATACAGCTCAGCCTCTAAAATTGAAACTTAAATTTTTCAAATAAATAATTTTCAGCTTAACTTTATAATGGGAGTGTCATGTTGGTGTAGTGGATAATCTGTTGGGTCCTGGGGTCAAATATTCTCTCCACATTGTCTGTTTGGAATTTGTGCAGGTTTTTTCCCACATCCCCAAAGACATGCAGCTTAGGTTACTTGTGATGCCAAAGTAGGTGTGTGCTTGGTGGGGCACCGGAGTGTACACTATAGTGTGAGGGTAATTATCACTGAAAACAGCGCAAATACTCAGATGTCCAAGAAATTCAAAGTAAAAAAAATTTTAAAAGATATGGTTATCAAAGAGGTCTTACTTCCTGGGAAGCTGGTCCAATAATGAATGAAGGTTTCTGGTACACAGGTGGTTTATACGTAGTTGGGACTGGAAGACGTAGACCTTGTGCTAGCAGAATGGAAGTGATGACACATCCATTTTAGAGATGGAAGGAGAAATTAGGATCAGTTACTATGCAACATTCCTACCCAACCTACTTCACATCACCAGAACCAACTCTTTAAAGAGACTAACTGCACTTAATGCTGTGTTAAATTGTAGCTGGACAGACAAGTGATGTTCATGGGATAAAAACATACTCTTCTGTTGCATGAGCAGTGTGATTGGAGCAAACTACTATTTGATAATCAGGTCTGGTTTTGTGCTTATTTAAGAAATACACCTACAATGCTTTAAGAGGTGCTTTAAGTTAATGTGGACCATGAGGGTGTGTCCTATACATCAGCCTGTAATAAAAGTGTCCAGTAACCACCTGCAGCCTTAAATTTTCCACCACTGTTGTATATAAATCTGGAGTTATTTCTAAACCTGTGAGGCATGAACCGATTATATTATAAAGGTGGGATTGAGACTGAAATTGGAAGTAAATTGCTATAAGAGTTTTGGAGGGGTCAACATTGAGAAGAAAGATATGAACATGTAAACTAAGGAGCCACCAGAGAAGGCAGAGTTCATTTTATACCCTGATCTTCTTGAGGACAGATCAACCCAAATAAGGCTACTTAGAGCCTGGTTTTCGAAGGACTGCCAATCCATCCATTTTATTTTTAGCTTCCTGTGAAGAAACCATTTTTCATTTTCTTAAATAAGGCTTCCACCTTGGTGTTCCAACATCCTAACACTCTCTCTGATGTCTTCATTACAACATATATATATACAAAATATACAGTCATATGAAAAAGTTTGGGAACCCCTCTCAGCCTGCATAATAATTTTCAGTAATCCCTCGCTATATCGCGCTTCGACTTTCGCGGCTTCACTCTATCGCAGATTTTATATGTAAGCATATTTAAATATATATCGCGGATTTTTTGCTGGTTCGCGGATTTCTGCGGACAATGGGTCTTTTAATTTCTGGTACATGCTTCCTCAGTTGGTTTGCCCAGTTGATTTCATACAAGGGACGCTATTGGCAGATGGCTGAGAAGCTACCCAACCAGAGCGCGTATTACATATTAAATAAAACTCCTCAAATATGTTGTGAGCACAGGGGCTGTTCTCACCCCTAGAGGATACAGCCGCTCTTCAAAAAACGCTGAAAGATTACCTTCACATTGCTCCCTTCCCTGCTGGGCTTACAAGTGGCTGTTTTGTCAAGCGATATGCTTCCCGCACGGTGCTTCGCGTACTTAAAAGTTCAAACAGCACGTATTGATTTTTGATTTTTTGCTTTTCTCTCTCTCTCTCTCTTGCTCTGACATTCTCTGCTCTTGACGGAGGGGGTGTGAGCAGGGGGGCTGTTTGCACCCTTAGAGGATACAGACGCTCGTCTAAAAAATGCTGAAAGACCACCTTCACATTGCTGCCTCCCTTGCAGCTGCTTTGTCCGGCGGTGCTTCACATACTTAAAAGCCAAACAGCCCTATTGATTTTTGATTGTTTGCTTTTTTCTCTCTCTCTCTCTGACATTCTCTGCTCCTGACGCACACTCCTTTGAAGAGGAAGATATGTTTGCATTCTTTTAATTGTGAGACGGAACTGTCATCTCTGTCTTGTCATGGAGCACAGTTTAAACTTTTGAAAAAGAGACAAATGTTTGTTTGCAGTGTTTGAATAAAGTTCCTGTCTCTCTACAACCTCCTGTGTTTCTGTGCAAATCTGTGACCCAAGCATGACAATATAAAAATAACCATATAAACATATGGTTTCTACTTCGCGGATTTTCACCTTTCGCGGGGGGTTCTGGAACGCAACCCCCGCGATCGAGGAGGGATTACTGTAATCTACTTTCAACTAAAAAAAATAACAGTGGTATGTCTTTCATTTCCTAGGAACATCTGAGTACAGGGGTGTTTTCTGAACAAAGATTTTTAGTGAAGCAGTATTTAGTTGTATAACATTAAATCAAATGTGAAAAACTGGCTGTGCAAAAATTTGGATCCCCTTGTAATTTTGCTGATTTGAATGCATGTAACTGCTCAATACTGATTACTTGCAACACCAAATTGGTTGGATTAGCTTGTTAAACCTTGAACTTCATAAACAGGTGTGTCCAATCATGTGAAAAGGTATTTATGGTGGTCAATTGCAAATTGTGCTTCCCTTTGACTCTCCTCTGAAGAGCAACAGCATGGGATCCTCAAAGCAACTCTCAAAAGATTTGAAAACAAAGATTGTTCAGTATCATGGTTTAGGGGAAGGCTACAAAAAGCTATCTCAGAGGTTTAATCTGTCAGTTTCAACTGTAAGGAATGTAATCAGGAAATGGAAGGCCACAGGCACAGTTGCTGTTAAACCCAGGTCTGGCAGGACAAGAAAAATACAGGAGCAGCATATGCGCAGGATTGTGAGAATGATTACAGACAACCCACAGATCACCTCCAAAGACCTGCAAGAACATCTTGCTGCAGATGGTGTATCTGTACATATTTGCGCAATTTGCACAAAGAACATCTGTATGACAGGGTGATGAGGAAGAAGCCCTTTCTGCACTCACACCACAAACAGAGTCACTTATTGTATGCAAATGCTCATTTAGACAAGCCAGATTCATTTTGGAACAAAGTGCTTTGGAATGATGAGACAAAAATTGAGTTATTTGGTCATTACAAAAAGCACTTTGCATGGCGGAAGAAGAACACCGCATTCCAAGAAAAACACTTGCTACCTACTGTCAAATTTGGTGGAGGTTCCATCATGCTGTGGGGCTGTGTGGCTAGTTCAGGGACAGGGGCCCTTGTTAAAGTCGAGGGTCGGATGAATTCAACCCAATATCAACAAATTCTTCAGGATAATGTTCAAGCATCAGTCACAAAGCTGAAGTTACGCAGGGGTTGGATATTCCAACAAGACAATGACCCCAAACACAGTTCGAAATCTACAAAGGCATTCATGCAAAGGGAGATGTACAATGTTCTGGAATGGCCGTCACAGTCCCCTGACTTGAATATCATCGAAAATCTATGGGATGATTTGAAGCAGGCTGTCCACACTTGGCAGCCATCAAATTTAACTGAACTGAAGAGATTTTGTATGGAAGAATGGTCAGAAATACCTCCATCCAGAATCCACACATCAAAGGCTATAGGAGGCATCTAGAAGCTGTTATATTTGCAAAAGGAGGCTCAACTAAGTACTGATGTAATATCTCTGTTGGGGTGCCCAAATTTATGCATCTGTCTAATTTTGTTATGATGCATATTTCTGTTAATCCAATAAACTTAATGTCACTGCTGAAATACTACTGTTTCCATAAGGCATGTCATATATTAAAAGAAAGTTGCTACTTTGAAAGCTCAGTCAATGATAAACAAAAATCCAAAGAATTACGAGGGGTTCCCAAACTTTTTCATATAACTGTATATAGTCACGTGCGGATGGGAGACGGTTTGCAGGCTCAAATAGTGTCACTTCTCAGCTGGACCAATAGTTGGCGCTGTCATCTAATCATCTCTCCTTTTGTCCCTCAGCACAATAAGAGAAGACTGTACCTCCCAGTAGCACCACCTTCGATCCACCCACTGATGGCATCACTTCCGGCACCCTCTGATGATGTCCTATCCAGAATCCAACTTCTATAAATGTCACTTCCTTTTCCAGCCTCCCTGATTATACCTCTTCTTGTTCCTGCAATATATATAGGGCACACCTTCATTGTTAGCTCAGTCCATTTTGAAGTCCACATTGTAAAGATGTGTTTCTTTTATTTTGGTAATTTTATTAGTATATGGGGTGGCCAACCCCAAACTTTTTGTGCCTCCAGTTCTGTTCCTTATTACACTAGATAAATATATATATATATTTGAATGTTTGCATTAACATTGGTACCTCTTTCTGACTCGGAGTGGACCCATTTACCTTTCCAGAGCCTGAAGATGACTCTGAAGTGCTGTATACATATATATGGGTTCCTATATATATGGCTACATTGGTTACTCAGATACACCATGAGTGGCAGTTGCTGTTCATACAGGCGTACCTTCACACCTCAGTACGTTAATTTACTAGTGGGCATTTTTGTATTTGAGCACATTTTAGATCTTCCTTTGTGTAAGTTAAACATGAATATAAGAGACAAAGGAAGAACATGGACAAAACTGCCTGACCTATAATTTATATATCAGAGAAGAAAAGCCAGTATAACAATATCAGTTCTCAAAATAATTGGAACACATACTTGTCCCCTTTAAAGTCACATGTGTGCTGATTTAATATGATTTAGGTTTAAAATTATATTTTCCCTATACCTCTACAATTGATGTCTGCAGATCCACAAAAATTATTTTATTTTACATCTGAATGGAGAATTGCCTCTAAGGGATGCCTTTCTCTATTAGCATTTAAATGACTCCAGCTCACAATTGCCTGAGTGTACATGCTAAATGAGCCACGTATTTTTGTCTCTGATTTTTGTAAGTTAGCAAATTGCTCTAAGTATGACACAGATCAACCTTCAGTGCAAACTCCATCAGCTTCTCTTATTTTCATGCCCTGGTAATAAGGGCAGCACTTGCTTTCAAGTACATATTTATCATTTCAACATAGCAGCTCTTGCTGTGTGTCATAAAACATATTAAATGCAGTTTGTGCTGCCTACCAGTGCACTAGGGACTGGCTATCATAAATGAATTACTGATGTGTGGAGTATACAGATAAAAGGGTAAGACTCTGCGATACTTCACATATCATATTATGATCTCCAACTCAATCGCAGTAATGTTGGTAGAGAGGTCCTCTCTTGCGGTTTTTCCTTGAGAATAAAAATGGTGATTACACTGAATCACTTCACATTCTGGTTTGCTATGTAAAAATATATTTGCTCTTTGACCCTGTGACTCTCAATTAACTTATCACCTTAGGTGACCATGTACACTTTTACTAAATGAATGGACTTTCTTTATTTAAAACATATCACAATTAGGAAAAAAATAACAATACTTATTAATAAAAATTAAACCATAGTAAAATTACAAGATGAAAAGAACTGCAGCTAAAGTGCTTAGTCAAGTGGATGCAAAACAATGGGAAGATGGCCACTTGTGAGCTGCAATATGCCAGTGATGACCTCAGGACAGTGGACAGACAGATTCAGTAGCTCATAGCAAGACAAACTTGTCTCAGGGAACAGAAAGACCACCTGCTAGATAGACAGGAAACTTAGGTTTTGATTGAACAACATCAAATCCATGCCATGCCATTTGGATCCTAGCCGAGTCAACTTTATCCCTATTAATACTAACAATGACCATGATGGAATCTGGCAGTATCAGCAATGTAAGTGTTAGCCCAAGTCCCAGTTTCAGAAGTGATATCAAAATAGGACAAGGAGGATGGATAACTTAATGGTAAAAGAGGCAGGCTTTAAAGGGTTTGAAAAATAGCGATCAGATTGTTATCAAACGTGCAGATAAGGGTTTTTTCGATAGTAGTCATGAACAGAGAACAATATTTATGGGAGACTTGCAGGCAACTGAATAATCAAGAATATTATAAGAAATTGGAGTCTCCAATATATTTAGAAACAAAAATACTAAATGGTAAGAGACTGGAGTAAATGACACAGAAAAAGAAAATCAACCAGAAACAACTTGCTTACCTGGTGGACTGAGAAGAAAATAGGACAAGATTGTTTTATATTTTACCAAAGGTACATAAAGACAGTAAAGATTGGTCTTTCCCATACAAGATACCACCAGGACAACCAATAGTGTCAGATTGCCCTAGTTAGTCTAGTGCTATTGCAGAATACATTACCTATTACTGCTCACAAACTGTCACCTAAGCTATATTAAAGATACAAACCACCTTTTGGAGAAAATAAGATGCATTACATTATCGGAGCAAGCATTTTTGTTTATCTTAGATGAAGACAATTTATACACAAATATTGATATTGATTTTGGGGCTACAGACAATTGAACAATGACTAACAGATAATCCTCAAGATAGCAGATCGGTGAAGACATTCTTTATTTTCTCTGGCTTAGTCTGTCAAGGAATGATTTTGAATTTAATGTGAATATTACGTACAAATTAAGGATACGGCCATGGGGAAGAAATGTGTGCCTTCCTATGCTAACATGTATATGGCTAACTGGGAAATTGAGATATATAATTATTAATTATTTGCACACACAATACTTGAGATTCTTGGATGACATCTGGGGTATCTGGAAATGTGATGAACACGCGTTTTTGGTGTACATTCAGAAATTAAATTGATTCCATTATAAGGTCATGGTTAAAATAAACAAAAAATTGCAAGAGTATATAGTTCCTGGAAACCCAGGTGAGATGCTGTAAACGGGATCCTAGATTGTGCATGAAGGTCTTCTTTAAACAAGTAGGCACACATTGCTTACTCCATTAAAATAGTTTTCAGCCAGATCATACATATAAAGGAATTATTACATCATAATTACTCAGGATTAAGAGAATCTACACACATGAAAACGACTTCATGGAGGCCTGTAACATAATCTTTTCTGCACTGCACAAGAGAGGTTATTCCAGAAGATTCCGAAGGAAGGTGTATAATACCTTTGAGGAGCAAGTACTGTATCTAGACCACTGAAAAAGTGATGCCCATGGTGGTAATGTATTCAGAGAAGTTTTTATCGATGAAAACAAAATTTAGGGAGAACTTAGAATCTCTTTTGAAATAAAAGGAAGAACAGAAGTATAAGAACTGAATTCTCCTAAATTTTACTTTTCTTTAAATTAGTTGAGACACCAGAAGAAGCCAAGAGAAAGGTGAAATGATGCACCTGATTGAGTCTTTTCAGATAATTGCTCTTGTTACAGCATTCTTTGGATTGTTTTAATAATATATAACCTAATTAGATTAGAATCTTACTGGGAAGGTGCTTTTCTTTGCAAGGGTCCTCTACAAAAACATCTCAATGGTAATGAGGTGTTCATGACTACCTAGCTTTACACCTATTGTCAGCCATGAATGCATATTAAAATATAAGAAACTGGCAGTGGGTTTACCTAAAGATGTGCACTATATTAATAATATAGCAATGAATCACAGATTAACTAAAATGCCCAGATGAACCGGTATAAATACAAATAACTTAATTGCCATTTCAAATTGCCCTAATATGGCTCAACATAGCTTTACTTAATATTTGACCTTTAACTACTAAGTTATATACATACTCTAAATGACTTTATCAATGATAGGTAAATGTTTTCTAACATTGTGTGAAATATGGTTCAGTGGTGACAATACTGCAATGTTAGTAGTTGAAGCAACACCTCCAAATAATAATTGAAAAGATAAGCTATAGCGTAGTGAGTATTTTCTTCAGCCAAACAGTTCTCTCTATTATAAAAAAAAAATTTTGGGAGAGAGACTAGGGAGATGAGACGTGATCTTCTCAGGAAGACAATCTGACGTCCCACGAGAGACACTTTAACGTCACGGGAAACAAGGCAGCGTGACAACATTTAAAACAAGTTCACGGACATCTAACCTAGCAGCTGTTGGAATGATTTTGGCAGACACACTTTATGTGCTCCCAGCTTTTAAAACAATAACAAGCAACAAGCAGAACAAGCAGCTCGCCAGCAGCAGCAAGACAGCAGATGATCCGACCACTTCTCCTTAGCATGCGTTCAGCCACCCCCCTTCACAACGTGAGCAGCGTTATACGTCCTGCAAGAAAGAGATTTAATTATGCCCGAGGCCGGAAATAAAGGACAAGTATTGTTTTTACAAAAATTTTAAAGTAAAAGTGAACATAATGCATATGTAACAATTCCCATGAAAATAACAATCTGTTTAAATTGTATATCCGGTAAACCAAACCCGGGGGTGGGCGAGCGAAGCCCCCTAGTCAAACAAAAAATAGAGAAAAAGGTTGATAATACACGCAAATAAGAAAGGTGAAAAGGGAAACATGACATTCTGCTTAAATATCTAGGTTACATTTCTTAAGGTTTCCATGTATGTTCTATGTAACGTTCTATGCAACATTCTATGTAGCGGTCAGAAAACTATATTCCCTAAATGTTTATCTGTCTGACTGTTCATGTTTCTTTCTAGTTGTCTAACATCAATCTATGAGCTATAGACTGTCACACAGAGTTAAGATTATGAACATTCCATTTTCTATAATTTATAGGAGGTTATTCTGAATCTTCTATAATCTATTTTAAGCTATATTATATTCACATTCAAACTAAGCAGACTAAAGAAAATTTACCATTAGCATTAACTTAATGGATTTGGTTCTTGCTCTAAGTAAAAATGGAGGAAAATGAAAATATTAGTTTACTGACATATGAAAGGCTCATATAATTAAATACAATACAGCAGTCTGAATTGAAAGACGGTCCTACTGTTCTAAAATTATAAATAATAATATGGAAAATTTCAGAGTATTATTTTCAACTATTAATTGTGTTTTAAACCCAGCTCCATCAATGGAATGGCTCCTGAAAGCTTCAAAAGAAAAAGGTGAGGTTCTTTCTTAAAAATAAAATAAACAATGCTAGACGTAACATATAATGCATCCATCAAAAGCAAATCCTGTTGAACCTCAGCATCCTCTTTATAGTGAATAAAATTCCATTACTAAAATAGGTTTAATGATCTTCACCCACCAATGCCCTTGGCATAGTCTTAACAGGCCTTTTCAAAGAAATTTCTGATTTGCTAATTGATAATATACTAGAAATAATATACCTGTTTTTTAGATACCAGTCTTCACCCAGATTCTTAAAAGTAGTAGTTAAACCTCTGCTTAAGAAAAATAGCCTTGACTTCTCTTGTCACGATTATTTTATATCCATATCTAGCCTACTTTTAAGTAAAATTCTAGACAATTATTTAATTACTTATTTTTCAGCAGTTGACTGGCTACTTGACTAAACATTTCATTCTCAATAAGTTTCAGTCGGGTTTTAGACCAAATCATAGTACAAAAACAGTTTTGGTTAAAGTAGGTAATGATTTGCAGGTTAAGGCTGACACGAACATTTCTGTTTATAAGTGAGGGCTGGCCTTGGTAAGGTAGGCTGGTGCAGGAAATGTGTGTGAGATAAAGTCCGAAAGACAGTGGACATGATCAGATGTCTGGCCGTGGGAATTGCCACTATTAACTCCACAGTTGCACAGCTTTACTGCTGTAAACTCCCCCTTCCAAATGGTACAGAAGGAAGAAATCACTCCAAACACAGGCTGAACTCAGAAAGGACTTTAATTCCTGTTGCTGTGGTCTGTTAAATACATACGCTAAGTCACATTACAGACAAGTACACATTTTAACTACTCTGCATATCTAAGTTTAACAAACATTTGAACCTCTTTATATTAAATTATCTAGAATACTTTCTTTTCCTCAAGGACACACAGGATTAATGGCTCAGATGATATGGGAAAAGGACAAAGTGATCTCAAAACATACAGTAAGTAAACAAACGAACAGAAAAATAACGAAGCATGAACTTCCACCTGGAAGTATGTAAGAAAAAGTTCCATAAGTGGTTTCTAATATTCTGCCATTAGAGGTCGCCATTTAACCTGGCAAAGGACTTTTTGACATTGTTCTTGTTCTCTTGGTGTTGAGTGCATCATCTGACACTACACACCATAATGTTCTCATTAATCAGTGTAGCCACTGGGTGAGTCTCTCTGGTGGTGTCGTAAATTGCTACCAATCTTGTGTAACAGGTAGAAAATTCTTGGTAAGTTGTGGTGATTGAATGTCAGAGGTCCATGATATGCATCCACCTGTACATTGAAAATAAAAACAAGGTGAAATATCACAGCTATACTGAGAACACCCATATTTTATTCATCACTAGCACCTCATGACTGAAGCTCTGTGTCTTCTAAACCAATGTCTTACTAGCATTACAGAATGAATAAGTAGTAATTGCCTCAAGCTAAGTGAGGGAAAAATGGAAATCATAGTTGTTCAAAGAAATGAAAAAAGTAAGGATCTTATAAATAGACTTAATGTTCAAATCAAGCCAGAAGCATTATTTTATTTTCATATTGAAATTATCCTTTGGTTGTATTTTGAAATGATTTTATTATACATATTTAGAATTAATATTTCACAAGTTTTTTCCTAGCAGGTAAACTAAGTACTTTAACATTATAATGTGGACAATAGAAGGCACTTGTGAACCAATTTAATAAAGAAATGTAGAAAAGGGTATTATGGAACTGAAACACAATAAAACAATCATATGAATAAAAACTTCATGGCTTCTCTAGATCTAACTAATCAGTTTTGTCCTCCTCTAAAGGGTAGTATGGCTGTTTACCTGTCAGCTCAGTCCTTACTTTTCTCTTTTCGTTTTGGCCTCTTATCCTCCTGCCATTTGAGAACTTGCTAAACAGTCCCTTCCAACTCCACACAAGTTTGTCCAGCAGAGGCTTTTGTCTTTTCGCTCTTTACCCATTCCAGGTTTTCTTAATTACCTCCAAAGTCATAATTTGTGTCTGATAACTATAGTATCTGGATGAGATATTGGGACATCTTAGCTGTTAGCTAAACAAATAGGCTTGATGGACTGTATGGTCTCCTCTTGTTAGTCAAATGTCTTATGTTCTCCTGGAGCCATTAAGTTAGTATTGACCTTAGTAGTCTCAAGTGCCCCAGCAGCCCTGAATCTTAGCACCAACTTAAAGAGCCTGTTCTACCCAACATCATCAAAGCTAATGATATGCCATAGGACCCATATATCAGATATATGGGGTTCCCTTTATTGCCACTTACTGCCATTCCTTAGCATTACTGTTAAGACTCTTACCACCCCCAGGTCACTTTATACAACTCAGAGCCATAGAGGCCCCTATTTATGGCACACTATTTAATAAGAGTATCACTCATACCTCTTAGGTGATAGACTGACTGTACTCTAGTATCCTAAAGGTACATGTTGCTGTTCCACATAAATTCCTGGACCCTGAAGAAACTGTCAACTATAAACTGTACAGGACACTTCACTTTAAAGGGAGTAGTGTCCTCTGATAGTACTAGCCCAGTGTCCCACATTCTACTAGTGTGTATCCTGTCTTTGTTTTGTATATCAGTTATTGCATCATTGGTCCAGGACTAATAAAATAACCACTATGTGTATCCTGTAAATGAAAGCCCAGATGAGGCATCGAGTAGGTCATGCACCCATAAAAGGGGAGGAATGACATATATCTGCAGCAGATGTAACCATGTCTAACCTTTCAGCATTCTGTAATCTACACAGGGTGGAATAGTGGCAATATAGTTGACATTACTGATGTGCTTTTCCAAGAAACCTTTCCTGGTCATTCTCTGTTTAAAGTCTGCATATTCTGATGATTTTTGTGTAGGTTATTATTTCACCATTCTGTAATTCGGTGCCTTAACATGGTGAAATGGTTTGTGTGATCAATGATCCCCTAAGCAATGTCATGGGGAGTTGTGTACTCCTGGTAAGGGCACCCAATTCAGCAAGGTATAGGTGAGGCACTGACTGAGACTGACTCAATCTCAAACCAAAAAAAAAATCCCAACAATTGTCCATAAAAATTGGTGCAACTTTCTGCCACTGCCATCCTTTGTTGTTCTGCAAACAGCTTGTCAGGTGGAGTCCCAACAGGAAGTGAAGTGGTGTGATTGAAGATTGCACACTCTCACTACCACCGATATCAACAACTCCAAGCTCTTCCTTTCATGTGTCAGAGATGAACATATTGATGGACAGCATCATCGCTGGATCAACAGACAGCTCCATGACTGTTATTTGTTATTTTGTTGATTGATGACTCTGTCAAACATAAATGAGTGTGCCCTGTGACTGGTGTCTCAGCCATCATTGATTTCTCCCTTACTGCCTGTTTTGCCTGAATAGACTTCAACCACCTTAAACCTGAAGACAGCATTAAGTGGCTGGTTGTTATGATGGAAATCTGCTATGAACAAAAGACAGTTGTCCACTCGTGTGTGAAAATTGACCAGGAAATTGACCTTGAGTAGAAGCAGATGACAAAATTGTGGTCAACATGTCTGTCTGTCAAAATTGAGAAAGCAATATATTTACTCGAGGCCACAGAAAAAACAAAAGAAAAAGTCAAAAAAACAGAAAGGGTGATATCTGGGATTAATAAAGTATCTATCTATCTATCTATCTATCTATCTATCTATCTATCTATCTATCTATCTATCTATCTATCTATCTATCTATCTATCTATCAAAAGAACTTCCCTAAACTGAACTAATTTTGGTTTTAAAATTTTCTTCGAACCACACAATGGGTACCAATGAAATCATCGCCATCTTTTATAGTAATGGTACTCTACATTCTACAAAGGAATTGCTTCATGTTATGGTAGCTAGTATGGCAACCGAATACAAGACTCTGTGGCCATGAAAAGTCATGAACAAAATGGTGATGATCTTTTGGAAAACCAAGCAAGATGGTGTCACAGTAAAAATAACTATAATTAATAAAACCAAACAAAAATCCCACAAAAAAATGTCAGAAAAAATCAAAATGTTAACAAAATTCACGCTAGGAATCGGCTGTATGTGAAACAGATTATTATTTGTCACTTTCAGAAGAGCCAGTCATCTTACAGTGTTCTCAGCCCACTATATATATATAGGAAAAATTGTCACTTTGGCAGTTTTCCTTCCTGGGATGCAGTGGAAGAGATTCAAATCAAAACAGAAGAAATCAAATGTTAAAAAAAATAGAAATCCATATTCAAGCAATTGTTGAATCTGACATGGTACTTGTATTTGGGGTCAGCAAATCATCTCAAGATAAGATTTTCTGTGTGTTGTATATAAAATTTTAAATGATACATTAATATCTTTAGTACTTAATTAAAACAAAAAGCGGTTAATTTAAAGGCTTGCTGCTGACACCAAGTACAAAGTTTTTGAATATTAAAATTGCAAGAACATTATATCTAAAAAAGATGAAATGTGAGAAAGACAAAACAAAACCACACTTTGGATGAACGTTCAATAGAATGTAAGATACTTAATTGGGTCATAAATCCAGCTAAAAGCTGATGTGGGAATTCTTCATTCAGAAATAATTTAATATTTTAATTGAGTTCTCTTTTCATCAAGTGATTCTTGGCTACAACTGCTTATTTCACTATAATCCAAAAATTGATTAGCAACATGGGGAAAATTATCTCATGGTGACTAGCACACGATTAATTGTTCTTAATCTATTCAAAATGCACCAACCAGCAAATTCTCTTTCATAATATGCTAGATTAAACTCGGTTACAAAGCATTTTAATCTATATATCTACAACCCAAATTCCAAAAAAGTTGGGACGCTATGTAAAATGTAAATGAAAACAAAATGCAAACCTTCTAAACCCATATTTTACCCATAATAGAACATAGAATACATATCAAATGTTTAAGCTGAGAAAATTTACCATTTTAAGAAAAGAACAAGGTCATTTTGAATTTGATGGCAGCAGCATGTCTCAAAAAAGTTGGAACGGGGGAAACAAAAGGCTGGAAAAATAAGTGATACTAAAAAGAAACTGTTGGAGAAACATTTTGTAGCAAATTAGGTTAATTGGAAACATGATCGGGTATAAAAAGAGCATCATAAAGATGCAGAGTCTCTCAGAGTCTTAAAGATGGGCAGGGGTTCACCAATCTGCAAAAACTGCATCTACAAATTGTGGAACAACTTCACAACAATGTTCCTCAGCGTAAAATTGTGAACGCTTTGAATATGTCATCATCTACAGTACACTGTAAAAAATGCTTGACTCCCCTAACTTAAAATTATCAAGCAAATAATTTCATCACTCTTTTTAAGTTAGCACAACTTTTCAGCAATTCGTTCTGTTTAAATAAAAAAATTAATTGACTCAACTTGTGTTAGGGCCAGAGTTATTTGCATTACTTAAAAACTTTACTTGTGTCAACTCATATTTTTTACATAAGTGGAAATTAAAAAAACAATTTGGACAACCCAACTTAAAAAGAGTGATGTAATTTGTTACTGCATTTTTTTAAATTGATATGTGATACAAAAATATATTACTTGCATGGATTAACTAAAAAAAGCTCATTAAATAAACGAAAAACTACATTTGTTTAGCAAAACTGTTTATTATTGTCTCTCAACAGACACCAATGAAAAACATATCTGTTAAAGTTTTTGAAAAACATTAGTGTTAAGCAAACCACTTGAATTGAACAATGTTCAACAAGAGCAAATTAAATCATCTGTTTAACAGAGGCAACTGATAAGCAATTTTTGTTTCATGTTAAAACAATTTAAACACAATAACACAAACTAAAACATTTTCCATATAATACAGGTAGTTAAACACTAAGACAATATTTTTGTACCAGAGAAGAGATTGTTTTACTCTATTCTTTCATGATCTAAACAAATAAACCTTAAAGATTTTAAACATCTCAAATTAAAAAAAGATATTCAAACACATTAAATATTTACAAACTGCAAAAAAGACAACACTAAGATTTGCACATCATTTACCCTCAATCAACAGATTCTACT
This sequence comes from Erpetoichthys calabaricus, assembly GCF_900747795.2. Lineage (NCBI taxonomy): Eukaryota > Metazoa > Chordata > Cladistia > Polypteriformes > Polypteridae > Erpetoichthys > Erpetoichthys calabaricus. The sequence goes on along the minus strand of NC_041400.2, from coordinate 117,714,434 downwards.
TATATATAACTTCTAACCTTGCAAAATGAATATCAACATAATTGATACGCCAGGCTAAAGCTTTAGAACTTGCAACAACTTATTTTTTAAGGACAGGGTACGAGCCGAACATTGTTCTCCAAGATTAAGAAAGACCTTCTGAATGGTCTCAAATGTGTACTTCCATTCTTTAGGATACTCCATATTTAAGGCATAAATCAACCCAAACAGTACACAAAAAGCAGTGGGATAATCCAGCAGTCCTTCAACCACAACAGTGTCCTCAATCACAACTGCCATGCTGTCTAGTGTCCCGGAATCTTCTTTATCTCTGACCATTTCAATCATCATGATTTTCACACCTTGAGTGTCCAATTCCTTTGACTTAGTTACCTTAAAAACATATAAAAACAAATGTTGTAATGCACCACTGTGAGTAACAGTTGTTAGTTTTATGATGATTGGGGGAAAAAAAAACTTACCAAACAAGACTTCAATAGTGGTGTGTGCTCTCTCAGGTAATGTGGAAGGCCTTTCAATGCAACTGATCTACGGTGTTCAGTTATGTCTGTAGTCTGGAAAGATGAAAGATTTATGGTATTATAAAACAATAAAAAGGAGAGACAAGCTTTCTTATATTGATATCACAACAATGTATTTACATTTCAATACATTTAAAAATAAATGTTAATTAATACATTTCTTAATTGCATAAATAGTTTCACATGTAAAATATGTTTTATGCCGCACTTCATTGGCCGTTTATGCTGGTCAACATCACTGCTGTTCTGAGCCTTATTCTGGGAGCACAGAGGACTCGACAGGAGGCACAATGGGGTGCCAGTTTACCAGAGGGTACACACAGACAGACCCCCATAATTCTCATACATTCACACCTGGACAATTTAGTCAGACCTAAGCTGTCTTTCATTGGTTTGTGGGAGGAAACTCACTTCACATTTAATTTAATGTTTTACATTTTTCAAATCACCATTAGAAGTATATTGGGTAATCTTTCTGCTTCTAAATTATTGGAAGTTTAAACATCACTTATTAAAGATGTAGAATTAGATGTTGAAGTTCTACATTCAGGATTACTGTTCAGAAAAATTCACATATGAAACCTGGTCTACCCGAGGATGAAGACATAAATGGAAAGTAAGGATCACATAACAGGACGGGAAAAGGTGAACACACTGAGTATGTAATTTACATGAATAAAATACAACTATAATAATTTTTATGTACAAAATTTACATTGGCTTAAATTGTCTGAGTGCGTCAGTGCTTGTGTGTGTTTATACTGTATATACAGTATCTGAACTGGTGCTTCATCCAGCGTGTCCCCTGCCCATTTGAAAACATTTACATAAGCATTTATATTGAGCACATGGTATCAACATGGTGTTACATACAATGTCTACTGTAAGGTACAGTATGTAATGTAACAAGAATTATGCAACTAAATTGACAGGCAAAACAGACATGAATGCAAGGCAGCCTCATACACATTTATCAATATCCGGATGACAAAAAAACAAACAAAAAAAAAAAAAACCCTATGTAAAAAATAATAAGTAGAAATCTTGAGAGGAAACAAAGTTTAAAATCCACATGAACTCTGAAAGCTTAGTCAAAATATAATTAGACATAATTACAGAAAAAAAAAGAAATTAACTATTTCTTTACATGACTGGCACTAACTAACCAGAACTTGATTATCACCTGCTGATCAAGTCTTTCCAAAAGGGTCCCAATTTCATCACCTCCTTTTGTTCTGAACATGCGAATAAGCCCATTTGCATACGTTTCCAAAGCAAACTGGAAGGTTTTATACAGGTCGATTCCCGTTATTCGTTTGAATTCTCCATACACCTGAAAGATACATACAGAAATTACCAATGGCATTAATATTTATAAAATCCCATATTAAAAAATGAAATCAAATTCACATATTATATTACCTGATGCTGTAAGAAGAGGCCTGGCCATTTCTCTTTTACAAGTGACACTAAAGGTTGTTGTTGAACAATTTCTTGTCGTCTCATGGAGAATGTAATGTCCATTTTTTCATTTAGAAGGTTCATGTTGAAATTTTTCTTCTTAACTTCATCTACCATGGCTCTTCTTTCACATTCCAGTACTTCTTCATTGATACCAGGCGGACGGTCAGGCAGGAAGTTTATCTCTGCATGCTTTGGTTTTTTAACACCTTTCTTTTTCTTTTGGTTTACTGTGACTTCAAAGCATCCAGCGCTGCGCAATTTTTGATGATAATTGCCCATCTTGTGCTTTAGGCTCATTTTCCATGCTTGCCACCCCTTATCAGGTCCAGGCTCAGACAAACAGGGGTGCTTAGAAACAAGTTCCCTTGCAACACTTTCAAACTCTTTGTCAGTGGGGTAAGCTTTGAAAGAATACATTAGCTCTGCTAATTTGTCTAAAATTTCCATTTTCATATCACGGGGCACATTCAAAGTTGTTTGTTCTTTCTCATATTGTTCATTGCCTTTTCTGAGGCGGATCTCTACGTCAAATGAAAAACTTGGTATGAAAAATTTTGATGGCCACTGACTTACACGGTGACAAGAACTGGATGAGCTTGGGCTGGACTCTACTGATACCAGACTTGCTGTATCTAAAGTGTCAAAAGAAACATCTGGTGAGTCTTTGTCAGGTTGTTCTATTGGGCTCATCATTAATTCCCAAAAAATTCTTATAGTGGCTTTTTCGGGTGGAAGTTCCTCCACATTATGTAGATTGCAAAGCCGATAATCAAAGTCAGAATCTTCATACTGCATTGAAAATCCTTTCTCAATCTGTAGCTTTTTCGATAGCATTTCTTTGAGGTCTTCAAGTGAAGAAGGGTTGGGAATGGACACTTTTTGTATATTGTCAGGTCCGAGAATAACTTGAAGTAGCATAGTGACAAATGTTACTAAAAAACAAGATAAAAAAGATGTTCACTATAATTACAATACGTGGCTAACAAGTTATAAATCTCTTGAGAGAAATTAAAAGCTTTCCTCTTATATAAGAGGATAAAAGTCATTTAGCTGATCTGGACGAACAAGAATTACATCTCCATAGTTACACCTTGAAACTTCATACGACCGAAGATGTTCAATGTACCATGAGCTCTGTTTTTCAACAACAAATGAAACTTCACCATTTATTATTAAAATATTCTGAATGAAGGCAAAGTCAGGTAGACCAGAACAAGAACTCACAGATATTACCATACCTTTTGAGTAAGTAGTTCCACGCAAACATACAGTATGTGTGACAGACACCATGTTTTGGCCTGGATATACTTTACTGATAATATCCTTAAGCTTTGGTTCAAGGAACTGGGTTTGGACCACCTTTACTTTGCCAGGCTGCAATAAAGGTTTAAAAAAATTGGGTGAGTCCAAAACATATGCCAGCAATAACTGATGTTGTCTTGCCAAAGTAACTACAATGTTTTTAAAACTGCGTGAATCACGAACTACCCTCTTGAAAAAACTATGCTTAGATTCAAACCTCATGCTCCACACATCAACTAAGGGGCCAAAACATCTTATCATATTTGGATAATGCTCTATGAAGTGGTGTTTGGGTTTTAGTTTTTCATTTGGAAACACTTCTTGAAACAGCTGTCTGTGTCCTGAGAGTTTTGACTCCAAATAGCACAATGTTTCCTCTGAAAATTTTTTGGAAAATGCAAGTTCCACAATATCCTTCAGGTCCATTAAAATTTCCCAAGTTTTCTCTTTTTCCGGCACTAAACCACCAATCATCAAAGATAAGAGTCTTAACAGTGTCCAATTCTCATGCCCATTACCACCAATTGTTTTTTTTGAACTGAAGGTTTGTGAAATTTTTTGTGGCCGATTAACTTTATCAGAGTGGTCATATGGAAAATTCTGGATAATAGTGTTAAGGCAGTCAAGTGTGAAATAATTATCTTGAATCAACTTGTGCAAACAAACACTTAATTCAAAAGGCACAACACCCTCAAGAAAATCGTGAAGAAGGTCTGGTGGAAACCCAGTTACAGGGTGGAAAAAAGTCAAATGTTTACTCAACACGCATTCAGCTTTCACACCACTGGCAGACTTAAGACTGGGGTTTGTTTTAAGCTGAGTGATTAAATCATCATGCCCCTGTTGTGTTCTTATTTGAAATAATCCTTGTCGTACATCTATGCTTTGAATGTCACTCAGTGATGCTAAACAGAAACGACAGAATTTGTCTACCTTGAAGCTCTCCTGGAATCCTGCAAGACTATGTGCAGCAAGATTATCGGCAGAAACAGCAAACACAGTTCCTCTGATGTTTCCAGAAAGTTTACTGATGTACAAACCTTCTTGTTCAAGCATCTTTAAATCTTTGACTAATGGATGAAAAAAAGTGTCATAACCAAATTCTTTTACATCCAGACTTTTGCTTAGAAGTGCTAACTGTATTGCATTGAGATTGCTTCTAAATTCTGATGGCCAGTTAAGAAGAACCCAGTATACTGCAGTTAACTTGTGTTTCTTGCGTGAAGTGCCAAGTGGATTGGCAACTTCAAAATCATCAATGTACAAACAAATAGCAATTCTAAACTCTCTGGAACCAAGAAGTTTGTTTTCTTTATAAAACTTTCCATCAAGATATGACATATAATATCCTGGTATCTCCACTGGAGTACTCAATGTGTTCTCCAAAACGTCATCTCGACCCAGCAAAGCTGTTAAGACTTTCAGTATGGGAACATAAACAAATGACCTGTTTTTTATTCGGCTGAACACAAACTCAACTGGTTCAACTACAGCAAAGTTTTTCTTAAAATAAGCCTTTCTTTTGTGACCAGTAGCAAGTGCTCCTCCTTCACAAGCTTTTAAAAATGGGTTGCTTTTGTGAATGGTGTCTGAAATATTTGCAAGATCAGAGTTACCAAGAGTGCAGCCATTTTTCTTCAAAGTGTCCACAATAATATGTAAGGTTTGGGATTCTGAAAGTTCTGAGATCTCTTTTAAATTTTCAATAATCTGTTGCATTGCATTTTGTGAAACGTGCAGTACAGTTTGCATGCACAAAAAGAAAGCAGCAAGCTTATGTTCAATTGCTAAATCTAAACAATACTTGTTAAAATATTACTGCTACATGCCTCTGTGGTATCTTCACCATCATCAGAGTCCTCTAGAGTACAGCTAGCTTCACCTAATTCATCCTCTACAAGCACCACAGACGTTCTAAAATCCTTCAAGGACTGATGTTTGTGTTTTCTATTAATGTGCACTCGGAATGTGGAAAGAATGTTGGTTTTAAAAGTACAATTAGAATACGGACATTTCACAGTTTCGTAGTTTTTCAAGTGTCTGCTCAAGTGAATAATATAAGTCCTTTCTTTGCAAATGTCTTTGAAATTACAGTGTTCACAGTTAAATGTGGCACACTCCGATTTATCACTTTTAGAATGCACGCGACTTAGGTGCGTTCTTAAAGCTCCTATTGTATTAAATAAAGCTAAACAGTCCGAGTACAAACACTGCACTCTTCTGTTGGTTAGATGATGCCAGTGTTTTAATAGATAGTGCTTAATCAGAATATGCTGTTTTTCATGTGAAAATTTGCAATAACGACAAGGTATTGATAGCGTGGACATTCTTTTGTTATTTAAACTCGACTTCCTTAAACTTAAAAATTGGCACATTCATTAACATTTCTGATACAACAAGACTATATGAAATAGGACTATTCTGAATTTTTGGCAGAAAAATAAAGAAGTGTAACTTAAGTGAAACGAAGGAAACTACTTAGATATGCAAACAATTCACGGCTCACGCTGTTAGACTTCCTCCTTTACGGCAGGTTAATTATTCGCGAATTATTATGAAGCTGACCACTTTCCTTAACTCACACTGTCAATGTCACAGAATATCACGTACCTCAGAACTTAACAAAATCTTCTTAAAATACCACATGCAATGAAATAGAGTCACTTTCCTGGATCTTCCGGAAGTGTAAGTCAAACAACGATTTGGACATGCGTGAATGAAACAAAACGTTTTTACCTTGTCGTAACTTAAAGTTTTATGTTTACTTTAAGAGCAATACTTGAAATGTGCCGTACTTGATATAACATTTTGTCTCAACTTCGTTTCCCACAAAAAGTTGAAGAAACTTATTTTTATAGCCTACCAGAACGATTTTTAGATTTATTTTTTTACAGTGTACATAATATCATCAAAAGAGTCAACAATCTGGAAAAATCTCTGCATACAAGGGACAAGGTCGAAAATCAATATTGGATGCCTGTGATCTTCTGGACCTCAGGATGCACTTCATTAAAAACAGGCCTGATTCTGTCATGGAAATCACTGCAATGGCTCAAGGACACTCCCGGAAATCATTGTCTGTGAACACAGCTTGCCGTGCCATCCACAAATGCAGGTTAAAGCGCTATCATGCAAAGAAGAAGCCAAAACTGAACATGATCCAGAAATGTCACCATATTCTCTGAGCCAAGGCTCATTTAAAATGGTCTGAGGCAAAGTGGAAAACTGTTCTGTGGTCAGACAAATCAAAATTTGAATTTTGTTTTGGAAAACATGGATACCACGTTCTCTGGACTGAAGAGGAGAGGGACCACCCGGCTTATTATCAGCACTCAGTTCAAAAGCCTGCATCTCTGATGATACTGGGGTGCATTAGTGCCTATGGAATTGTCAGCTTGCACATCTGGAAAGGCACCATCAATGTTGAAAGGTATATACAGGTTTTAGAGCAACATATGCTCCCATCCAGACAATGTCTTTTTCAGGGAAGGCCTTACATATATATTTAAGCAAAACAATGCTAAACAGCATACTGCATCTATTATTAGAACAGCATGGCTTCGTAGTCTGCAGTCCAGATCTAATTTAAAATATTTGGAGTATCATGAAACATAAAATACAGCAAACAAGACCCAGGACTGTTGATCAGCTAGAATCCTAGAGTATATCAGACAAGAATGGGACATTTCCCTCCCAAAATTCCAGCAACTGGTCTCCTCAGTTTCTGGATGTTTACGGAGTATTGTTAAAAGAAGAAGGGATGCAATACAGTGGTATAAACATGGCTGTGTCCCAACTTTTTTGAGATGTGTTGCTGCTGTCAAATTCAAAATGACCTTATTCTTTTCTTAAAGAGGTACATTTTATTAGTTTAAACATATGATATGTTTTCTATGGTTTATTGTGCATACAATATAGATTTATGAGATTTGCAAATCATTGCATTCTGTTTTTATTTATGTTTTACACAGCGTCCCAACTATTTTGGAATTAGGGTTGTATTTTCAAACTTTCTTAAATCCACACATTCAAAACAGGGAAAGAAGCAAACATAAAGATATATAAAGAAAAGTGGTCAGTTTTTCTTTTGTGTTAGTTATATTAATATTTTTGCTGCTTGAAACATTCCTTTCTGGTATACGCTAATGTTTATCTACTCCTAGCTATACATATCTATAGAAGATTTTATTAGGCTTTCCAATCTAATTATTGTCACTTTTTAAAAAAAAAAACTTTAATTAATACTTTTTATTATAATTTGGAAAGGAAACAGGTAGAAAACAACATTTTTTAGAAGTTAAATGGCACTTGGTGTTTTTACAAACCATTTGTGATGGAAAATCCAACAGTTCCATTTCAATAATTTTTGAAAATTACTTTTGCAGATATATTAGGAATTTATATTGTGGTTGCTTATATGGTTGCTTATATTCCCAAAGAGTGAGAAGAACAAACTTTGATGATTGTGGAGAAGTGTGAAATCAATGTGTCTGTCATAATTTACATTTAATATATCCATCCATCCATCCATTTTCCAACCTGCTGAATCCGAACACAGGGTCACGGGGGTCTGCTGGAGCCAATCCCAGCCAACACAGGGCACAAGGCAGGAACCAATCCTGGGCAGGGTGCCAACTCACCGCAGGACACACACAAACATCACATATGGAAATAAAAAAAAACTAGAATAGAATAATATATGTGCAATGTCTATGGTGATTCCAAAGTCACTCTCTGTTGACATCATTACATTTAACAAACAACTTGACAGTGTCGGAGACAGGAAAGAATGATAAACTCTGGAAACTCAGACCATGGCTTGATTCATTCAGAGAGAAATGCCTGCAGGTGGTACCAGAATAGCACAACTCTGTGGATGAGATGATGATTCCTTTCAAGGGGAAATTCAGCTGCATCAAGCAATATATGCAAGGCAAGCCCCACCCATGGGGGTTCAAACTGTGGGAAAGAACTGGCATCTCTGGCATGCTCTGTGACTTTGATGTGTACCAAGGCAGTGTTGATGGGATACGAGCCAAATCTGAACTTGGATTGTCAGGTGATGTTGTGATGAAGCTTGCCTCCACACTCCCAAAAGGTCAGAACTACAAGATCTTTGCAGACAACTACTTCACAATAAGAGCACAGAAACATCAAGGAGCCCTTTGAATGCGCAGAAGAGGCCATTTTCAGGTGATGGGAGTCCAGAAAATAAGATTTCAGCCAAGAGGTCATCTGTGCATCCTCCACCGAATGTGCGCAAGGACATTATTGCAAATTTCCCCGTGAAAACAAAGAGAGGACGCTGCAGACACTGTGGTAAAGGATATACCAACACGCTGTGCAGCAAGTGCAATGTCCATCTCTGCTTTTCAGATGACAAGAACTGTTTTTGGGATTATCACTGCAAATGAATAGTCATTGGCTATAGACAGTTTTCATTTAGTTGACTAAATACAATTTTATCCTGTTTTCTAAATTATGATTATCAATAAATCTTAATTGATAAAAATGCAAATGTTGTTCAATTATTATTTATAATACTGTATATAGTCTTATGGTGGTACATGAGCAGTACAACTTGCAATTAAACCCTTAGGTGTTTATATTTGTTTAGAGAGTGTGAGTACAAAATGTGGAAGTTCTGCTCCCAACTAGGCCCAATGTTGCAATATTACAACATATCCCTAAAAACTAACTAAAACAAAAAAAATTTAAAAACTCTTTCATTTCTGCATCAGAGGCCTCCTACAACAACATCTGGAAGGAGAAAAAAAAATTGCTCATTTTTTTAATATTTGGGTATTACAGGGTTAAAAACTAAGCATCATTAAACATGCCATTTTTCTGAACTTATACTCCACTTTGGTTCGGTTATTCGCTATTGCACATTAAGATTTGAACGAAAGCACACATTTTTCAAAACATGCAACAGAAAACTACACAACTTTAAAAACCTTTGCAAAACACCGACAGAAAAACAGCAGCTTCTTCAGGCTTACTTACTTGAGTACAGTCAGCCTGTTCCCTCCACTTGTACAAGTAGTACAGAGTTTCATGTGAATGATTATAATGACAAAATCAGAGCATCTGTTGCTAGTTTTAATTTTGAGTCACAGTCTACAGTGGCATGTAATGAAATGACTGTGAAAGTCACAGCATATAGGAAAAAGGATGTTTGTTTTGCTTGGAGGCAGTGATGAAGAACTTTATGTTGGGAAGATTATTCTGGTCCTCATTCTCCATGATTCTGCATACCTTTGTGAAGTTGTAGGTGTCTATTGTAAATCAGGAGTAGTCCAAGATGATTATGTTTGTATAAAACAAGATAATTTGCTTGTCTACTACCCACTTCCAGATTATAATGTGTGTGACCTACTATTATTTGCTCATCATCATTCTTTTTTAGAAGTTGTTTGAGTTGTAAGGTGATTGATGTAGAAAGAGCAGATGAATAATGGAGTAGAACGATTCCATAAGGTTCTGTGAAGAACACATACACATGTAGGTCTTTGTCTTGTGAGTAACATCTGCATTGTGAAAGATAATTATATAATTCAAGAATTGCCTTTGAAGATTCCAGCATAAATGAAGAGTTAAACGTTCTAATGCAATTGAAATCAAACTGAGATAGGAATAGTACGCAGTTTACAAATGCTTTCACTTCTTGGAGTACTCACTAGTGCCGTTTTAAAGCAAAAAACATATAAACATAAAATTGTAGCAAATAATGTTTTAGTGATAATAAACAATCAGGATATTATGAATTAATTGGTTGTTGTTTGACTCTCTGCCCCAAACTCTCTTTTAGAAAATGAGTCAAGACATAAGGGAAGTGGTGTTGTCTATCTTACCAAGCCTCTCAAGTGAATTCCTAATATCTCTTCTTAACTGATTAGAAGAGCTTGGCGTGGAAAGCAGGGAAGTCCTTGCTTTTGTACAAGAGAAGGATCTGGAGAAATACATTAAGCCAATCCAGTGTCAAAAACTGTTAAACAGCATTAAAAAATGAAGGAAAAAATATATTTTGGTACCTGCCATGGGTGAGCTGAACAAATAACACTGAAGATCAAAGGGTATTGAAGGGTGACCTAAAAGCACACAAGTATGACTTTCACTTACTCCTGTTCTTCTCTGCATCTCTTCCGTGTGACTAACAATATAGTGCTTTGAACTGGATAGAATCTAATTTATCATAAATTAAGTTAGTGTACTGCTTTTCTGACTTTCTTCCTCTGATTTTTTGTGCTATAATTTCTAGGACTTATAACAATTCAAACTAACCTGGATGCTGCTGCCTATTCATCCCTGTCATCAAGTCCCTTGAGCACTCCACTCATCCTATCATCTAACTCCTCAAGCATGGCAAACTCCTTTGTTTTTTCATTCCCACATCCTGGCAGGGCATGGTATGCAGACTTCCAGGACAACTGGAATAGGATGCTAGCAGCAATTCAAAAAGCAGTGGCAAATCAATTTAGACCATCACCAGAGGACAGGCAAGATATGGGGAAAGCAGTGGTGGATCAGATGCTTGAACATGATCTTAACCCTACTACAGTAATGTGTCATAGCGTAGTCTAAGGAATTATAAAGGAGTACCCAAAAAGTTTTGCAGATGTTGAGAGAAAAAGGAGACATGATTGGAGAGGGCTGCCACTCTCATCTTCAGCAAATTAAAACAAGAGTGGAATAGAAAAACAGAAAAAGAAGAAGGCCCCACACTAAGGTGACAAAGGAGGCAACAAGCCCTGTAGATCAATATGGATGTGTGAGACAGTATCCTGTAGAACTGCCCACTGGAGAAACTGAGGCATCATTAGATGACATCAAAATGCAATTACTAAAAATCTTCTCAAAGGAAGAGATGGGTTGAGCAGAGAAAGCTGAACCTCTTATGTAGAAGACCTACATCCTCCAGTGCCAGTGCCTGCACCACCTACTGCACAAGTTCAGAAGGAATGACCTTTCCTTTTCCCACTTTAGGCTTCTAATAGCCATCTCTATCCTCAGCCAGCTGCAAGAGGCACTGGACAACAAAGGCAGTACAGTTCTGCCAGGAACTAAGCTGTCATCCAGGGATTCAGGATGGCCTGTATAAGTTTGAACCAGAGGTTTCAGTTAAGGCTGCATTTGCCCTTCTCCTGCTGATGGCATATTTTAAAGAGCCCAAGAATGCAATCATACTTCAACCTGATGTAAGTTATTTGTGACTTGTTGTTGTTTCAGAAATAAATTAGTTTTGCTTACAATAGGTTCCCCACTGGTCAATGTCTTAAAATTTTAGAAAAGTAATAGAGTATCTTGAGGAGTGTTTGATATGCTTTATTTTAATATAGCACAAAATGCTCAATATTCTGTACAAAGAAATAGTTGGATAGAATGAATGAGATGAACATGATGGCTTTACTTAGCCTGACCATGAGTAAAAAAAGCAGGTGCCTATGCTGGAACTTTGGCAGACAATGCAGTCAATACATACTTGTATTCTTAATCCCCTATGCAGACACACAGATCTCTCATTACTTAATTTTAGTAAAATGCACATTTATAATGTAGAAATGTGAATCATTAGGGTCAAAGGATTTTCTGCTGGCATCATTTTTATTCTGCAAAAGGGATATACAGTATACACTGCATGTGTATACAGGTGTATGTTAAAGTTAAGTATTACTGTATTTTTACAGACATCTGCCACAGGCACTGATGTTCAGAGGGCAATGATGCTACCAAGAACTTCCCTCTTGATTTTACAAGGTAATGTTAACAACAAGTATAGCTTATAGTGTCAACAGGTTGTTACTTCCTAAGACTTGACCAAGAAAAAGTTTTCTGATTCAGCCATGCTATCTCTGATAAACATAGTGTACACTTTCAAGCACAAATGAAATGTTTATTTATAAAGAATTTTAAATAACTGTAACCAATTCATCAGTGGCAGTCTGGTAGCTGACAGGAAAAGTCCACTAATTGGTTGGTAATTTTACATTAGATTTTTGATAACCAAAGAGTTTTATTTTGAGTATGATTTGACAGCTTTTGAAAAATGTACAAATTTTAGGCTGAAATCAGAATGCTTTACAGATGGAGCGAATACTGTAGTTATCCTCTTCGTCTTTCTAAATAGTTATTACATAAAATGGTTGGAAATGTAGTAACTATTGCATTTTAAGTTTTTAAATATATCATGTACCACAACATATTATGTTTAATAGCCAAATATAGTAATATCAACACCTGTATTAGCTTCTCTTATATGTTTTGAAAGATCTGTCTAGCTGTCCTTTACATTGCAAAGACAGGCAGAACAGTATGACTCCTTTCTGCTTTTAAGTTTAATATAATGTAATTATTTCTATTACTTTAATAGTTGTAATCTAAGACACTGTGTTAGCTACCCAATTCTTTTACACTGTTGTTCACTAAGAATTGCACTTCACTGCACAAGTACATGAACAGATGAATATTTTTGTTTATTTTAGATGATAACTTGAAGCCTACAAGGCCTGGATGTTGTCAATTGAAGGACAAGTAGTCATGGGACCACATAATGACATCATTAATGGTATTGTGGCAACCGTTTCGAGTTATTACAACTTTTAACTTGCAGTACCCCGAAGATGTTTCATCCACATTGGAGTTTATCCAATGGTAAACTAACACACCAATACTGTAGATAACACATGTCCTTTTAAAGCAGTATGGGTAATAGTGATAATAGTAAACCATCACAATGTGTGTTAAAATGGCAGAGAAATCTTATGTGCCCTTCTCTAGAGTTTGGGGGAGTGTTAGGATTTAATGTTCCGTAGAGAGGAACAGCATTTAATGTCTTTTTAAAAACAGCGTAAAAAGGTCACAAAAGTGACAGCTTCTATATCTTGTTTACAGGTGTTTCTTGGATATTAACCCAGAGATGGGCTCAAAATAAAAAAAAAAAAAAACATGAACATATCAAACAACAAGTTTGTACACTTCTATGGAAACAAACTGATTTTGAATGGATGTCGATATAGACATTATTTTCTGACAGGACTCCCAATAACTCAATATAAATGTAAAGTGTTTTTGTCCCATTTTTCCTCTTTTAATTTCTGTTTTGCTGTCTTTAAAAATGTTTTAAGACTGTTTTGTAGGTAAATTTTTATTTTTTAAACATTATTGTTTAAATGTTAAATACAGAATTTAAATGTTTTCAAATTGTTTCAAATCTATGCAGTGTATATGTGCTGATGCCTTTCATCACAGCTTAAAATAAAAGCACACAAACTAAAGCTATATCAAAATGCACAAATTAAAACTGTTTAAAAATGCATGAACTAAAACTCCATGAAAAAGCTCACATTAGAATGATATGACAATACAGAACTGAAGCTATGAGATAAGACACTAGTTAAAACAATATGAAAATGCACAAGTTGAAACTGAATGAAAAATTACAAAGTGAAATGGTATGAAAATACACAAACTGAAACGGTTTGAAAACATTGAACTTCTGTGTTTAACATTTAAACAATAATGTTTAAAAAATAAAAATATACCTACAAAACAGTCTTTTAACATTTTTAAAGACAGCAAAACAGAAATTAAAAGAGGAAAAATTGGACAAACACACTTTAAATCTATTTTGAGTTTTAATAGACTGTTTTGTGGGTATATTTTTATTTTTTAAACATTATTGTTTAAATGTTAAACACAGAAGTTTTCAAACCGTTTGAAATTTCTATAACTTAAGCTATATGAAAAAGCACTGATTAAATCTGTGTAAAACACTAGAATTTAAAAAACATATATGAAAAAGCATGATTTAAAGCAGTTTGTAAAAATTTAACAAACTGAAATTAAAAGAAACAGCACATGCTCAAATGATATGAGAAAGCACAAACGGAACGTGTACGGTATATACGTATGTAATACACTTCAAGTGTAAAGTCTTTAAGTGACAGTATAATTCCCTTACTACCACATCAAAACAAAGAGTGTAATAATTATGATGTGGAAAGCCAATAAATGTTAAGTTAATTACAGTTTTTACGATTAAATTGTGCTTAAGCCTCTTACTTATTCCACTCCCTACGAATGTGATATCCCACAATGCAGCACAGTCCAGTTCAAATACAATTTAAAAGTAACTTGATGTCTTGAGACAGAAGATGGCTTATTTTGCTATGATTACACAATACTTTTCTGAATACAGTATTTTATTGTGAAAAATTACAGTTAATTCATGTGAAATCTTGGCAATTTTTTACAGTGTACATTTTATCTTTTTATGTATTTTGTTAATTTGGTATGGGGTTATTTATTATTCTGTTTTTTTATGTCTCATGTTAAATTTCTTTGTAATGTTTTTATTGTTTTTGGTCTTGCTCTTTAATGTTTAACCCAAGGATGCAGGGCCACCAAATGATGCTCCAGCTTTATTTCATTTCTTGAATTTCTCTTTAGATTTTGTTTACCGAATTTGGATTTAGAGCTGTGCCTTTTGATTTAATTTTAATTTGATTTTGTTTACACTTTGCCTGGGTAGCATACTTGTTTTTGCTTATTTTTTGAACTACATTTTCATGTTCTGTGTTCTTCTTTTATAAATATTAACACTAGAATCCCTGAAGCTTACAATTTTTTTCGTTGTCCCTGACCTCCTTAAATTTTACTGACATATGCCAAAAAGCTTGTAGCTCCTTATCACTGTGCTAATAGCCCACTTTTGTTTTAAAAGTGTTGGAGAGAAAGCTAATAAGATCTTAGCTCAACAAATCCACAAGCAAGAAGTTCGCAATGCAATCCCAGCAATCACCAACACAAACGGAGACAAAATCATTGACCATAAAAATATAATGCACACATTTAGAGACTACTACAAGTCTTTATATTCTACTGAGTTTAAAGAAGACAAGACACAATCTAATGCATTTCTGGATGCATTACAGATACCACAAATAGGTTTATCCAATTCCTCTGCACTGAGATTATCTATCAGAATTACTAGATGCTATAAAATCACTTCAGAGTGGGAAACCAGCAGGCCCTGATGGCTACCCTGTTGAATTTTATAAGAAATTCTCCACTCAGCTAGCTCCCATTTTATTAGCAACATTTACAGAAGTTAGAGACAATAAAATTCTACCTCATACTTTTCACCAAGCATTAATCACCATCCTTCCTAAACAAAATATGGACTTATTACAATGTGCATCACACAGATCAATTTCACTGAATAATGATGTTAAGAAACTCTCCAAAGTCCTAGCTAGAAGGATAGAGAAAGTGCTGCCCTCAGTAATATCACAAGATCAAACTGGATTTATTAAAGGCCGACACTTTGCTTCCAATCTTTGATGCCTGTTTAATATAATATATTCACCCGCAAAGTCAAACACCCCAGAGATATTATCATTGGATGCAGAAAAAAATATAATATTGATATGATTGAATGGAACTACCTTTTCACTACATTGGAGAAATTTGGGTTTGGCGCGAACATTTGTGCATGGATCAAACTACTGTATACCAATCCAGAAGCTTCAGTTTGTATTAATTCATACTACTTTAAACTAGAACATGGTACCAGACAAGGATGCCCCTTGTCACCAGTGCTTTTCACAATCGCCATCGAACCACTGGCAATTCAATGTCGAAATGCTTATGAGATAAAAGGGATTATCTGAGAAGGACGTGAACAGAATATTTCTCTATATGCAGATGATATGGTACGGTATATATCAGATCCACAAAACACTGTGCCTGCAGTCATAACAGCACTAACAGAATTTCAAAAGATATCTGGTCTCAGAATTAATTTGAATAAACTTGTGCTGTTTCATGTGAATTTTTAAGCACACAATATTAGATTGGACACCTTCCCTTTTATCATCGCAGATCATTATAAATACCTAGGAGTAAACATCACAAGTAAACATAAGATCTTTATCACCAAAATTTCACTGTCTGTATGGACAAAAATTAAGCAAGACTTGCATAGATGGTCAACCCTTCATCTTACTTGGATGAATTAAGATTGTTAAGATGAATATCCTTCCTAAGCTTCGCTTTTTATTTCAAAACATTCCAATATACATCAATTAATCACTTTTTAAGAAATTAGATTCAACCATAACCTCATTTATTTCAAATTCAAAATATCCACGTATCCAAAGAGCGACCCTACAAAAACCTAAAGCGAAAGGTGGCATGGTTCTACCTAACTTTCAATTTTATTACTGGGCAGCAAACATACAAACTATAAAAACCTGGACAATGGACACAAATAGATGAACATACACAAGCTTGGTCTGCAATAGAAATAAAATCCTGCTGTACTTCTTTATATTCATTGCTTTGTACCCAATAACTGCAAGTTATCGCCAATATACTAACAACCCAATTGTGCTTCACTCAATCAGAATATGGAACCAATGTAGGAAGTATTTTAAGATAAGAGAATCTTTTATCTGTGGCATCTCTGCACAAGAACCACCTTTTTCCATCCTCAAAAACATATGCAGTTTTTAATATCTGGAAAACATTTGGGATTAAATCACTTCGAGATTTGTACATAGACAACATATTTGCATCCTTCGAACAATTACATTACAAATTTCACTTTCCAGCAACACATTTCTTTCACTACCTTCAAATTAGGAACTTTGTTAAACAGAACCTGCCCAATTTTCCTCACCTCCCACCTACCTCTATACTGGAAAAA
>NC_041400.2:116699939-116749939 GCF_900747795.2 Erpetoichthys calabaricus | reverse complement strand
TTTTAAATTAAGTCTTAAAAAGAGCTGTAAAGATATTGACAATAAGCTACGCAAACCCACCAAGACATGCAATCGTTTAAATCAAAGCGCGAGTCGAAAAACACCATCCCATAATATTAGTTAACGATTAACACATTTCTATATGTATTGTAAGCATACAATACAACTGATAATATGTTGCGCTTATTTATCTGGTGTACTGACATTTTTGCGCGTTTAACGGCTGAAATCTAACGTGGTTTGTGCCCTTCACAATGAAAAGAGTTTGCATTTACCTTTTTAATAAAAGGCGAGCTTTTAAGCCTGAGAAATCACCCCGTAAATGCACACATTTAATTGCACATGTGTTAATATGTATGCTTACACAGTATTAAAAGACACTCAACAAGTACACAGTATTAAAAGACAGTCAACAATTAACGTCATTTACCTTCGTTCCCGCATTTGACTTGTGCTGTAAATCTCTTCCTCGTTTTCAGTTCACATGATTACGTAGGAGGCGTAATACGTGATGACGCGATACGTGACTCCGCCTCCTCCATTAGAGTATATGGACAAAAAACAGGTTCCAGTTATGACCATTACACGTAGAATTTTGAAATGACACCTGTCTAACTTTTGTAAGTAAGCTGTAAGGAATGAGCCTGCCAAATTTCAGCCTTCTACCTACACAGGAAGTTGGAGAATTAGTGATGAATGAGTCAGTCAAACAGGTTCCAGTTATGACCATTACGCGTAGAATTTCGAAATAAAACCTGCCTAACTTTTGTAAGTAAGCTGTAAGGAATGAGCCTGCCAAATTTCAGACTTCTACCTACACGGGAAGTTGGAGAATTAGTGATGAGTGAGTGAGTGAGTCAGTGAGTCAGTGAGGGCTTTGCCTTTTATTAGTATAGATACTGAGGTCTGTATTATAATTTTTGTTTTTTTATTTCAGGCTA
Source organism: Erpetoichthys calabaricus (assembly GCF_900747795.2). NCBI lineage: Eukaryota > Metazoa > Chordata > Cladistia > Polypteriformes > Polypteridae > Erpetoichthys > Erpetoichthys calabaricus. Next base: position 116,748,998 of record NC_041400.2, on the reverse strand, counting down.
ACCTAACTTAATTTAATTCTTTAAAAAAAAACTGCAATGTAAAAATGTAAAGGCTATTAAAGTAGTACTGATTCTACACTGCTTGCTAAATTATTTCATGTTGTTCTATCTGAATAAATACTTTCTATCATTAGTATGAACTTTTCCTTTAACCAACTGTGCCCTAAGTTCTTGTTGATGCACTTACAGTATTTTAACAAAACAGCTGTTATTTACCATACTTTATCATTTCTTAATTTTAAATACTTATATCTTGTCACATCTTTGTTTGCTCAGTCTTTCCTTGTATCTTATTCTGTAAATAGCCCATTGGATTCACTGTTCCAGATTTAATTTACTATATTTATTGCAAAAGTCAGATGATTTAGTCTCATACTTTGACCTCCTCCAATAAGAAATACTGTAGGTTCCCATATTTTGCTTTTGGGAGATTAATTTACACGTGGACAGTGACGCTATTATGTTGGGTCAGCCTTCAGTGCTGCAACAATACACACAGACTAAATGTAAGATCTTGTAAGTAGCTTTTAGTTCACTGACAATAATCTAGGACCACTAGTTTAGAAAAGTAACATAGAAATGAATAATGTACAAATGCACTCTTTTTAAGGAATATTTAAAGATCAGAAACACTCCTTCTTATGAATTCAATGCAATTTAAGAAAAGTGCTAAACCAAAAAATAAAAAATGATAAATTGCATTGAGTGTATAATAGAAAACAAATGATTAATTGGTCAATTCACTTCTGGGAGCAGGCTTCTTCCTCAGGGTCTCCCGTTGCAAGGAAATCAATAAATTAAACAATAGTACACACAAAAAAATAAAATCAATGAAATAAAGGGGGTTTATCCAATAGGACATAGTGTAAGCAGAGCAACAAAATAAAAAAGATAATGGCAACATATGTAGAGCGAATATTGAGCTCAATATGAAAGCCGTGACACTGGCCGCAGCAAACAAGACAGATAATTGCCCTCAATTAATCCAACTGTAGATACACTATTCAATTTATAGAGGCAATAAGCCTGCTCCATAAAAACAAATTATTAAGAACAAAACACACCAAATGAGTATATCCATGCATAATGTTGGAGTACAGCTGTACTTTGGAGAAGAAAATGTTCTAGTACAATCAAATGTGTATATAAATGAATGGTTTAAAGGCTCACGGTTATTTATTTTTTAGTTTAAAGCTTGACACATGCACAAGACTAAAGGCAATAATTTATACACTTTCCTTATCTTCATAAAAAGACATGAAACTTCAAGCTCAATGTAGTGAATGTATAAGTCACTTATTACTACAGTATATAACACACACAGTGCTTCTGTTAAGGTCTTCTTACGTAACAGCAAGTGACTAATATATTGTCTTTTTGGTAATCCCTAGTCTAACGTGTTGCTATTTATACGCAGTAAGTCTTTTGGAGAGCAAGAAAAAAAACATATGTTACACAGTTTTAAGTGTCTAATGCTGTAGATCATATATGTAGTCCCAATTCTAAAGTGTTATAAAAAATTCCTGCAGTCAGAAATTTTAAAATTAACAGTATCTTTTTATGTTATAATAAAACCACAGTAGAGTGGAAAGAAATACTTTATCATTCTAAAAATAAAGGTCTTGGTACTCTTTCCTTTATACTTTCCAAGATTAGTTTCCTTTATGCCTGTAAACTGATGCTTCCAGGGTTATTGGTGATGTTGAACTGTCCTTACTTGTGCAGCCAGTGATGGATCTCTTGGTCTTCCTTCATCATTTCTAATGAAATAAGCAGATTCAATTAGCAATTAGATCAATAGATTTATTTTACAATGTGCTAAATTAAAAAACACTATTGCAAATGTATGGCTTTTAAAAGATAAACATTAAAAAGTATTCCTGCATTAAACATCATTAGCCCATATGGCATGAAAATGATTCAGTAGATATGTAGATTTGGCTGTCACGGTCCCAGTGAGGCATTATGCAGACATACTGTATTGCTGTTGGTATAAAGGAGCCCCAGCTGCATTTCTTGATCCACTTCTGCTGAATAATTCATTGGCTGAATGTCCGCAGTGTTAGTGTGTCAGAGAGAGGATATGCAGCATTGTTCATAATGGTACTCAGTTTTATTTTCAGTCTCTCCTTTGCTGTGACCTCCAGGAGGTCCAACGTGTGTCCCACAACTGAGCTTGCCCTTTTAATTAGCCTGTTGATTCAGTGGGCCTCTCTTGAAGTGATGTTACCAGCCCAGTATACCACAGCGTAGAAAGTCACACTGTCCATCACAGATTTAGAGAAGATGTGAAGGATGTCACTTCCCATATTAAAGGAATGTAGTCTCCTAAGGAAATATGAGTCTGCTCTGCCCTTTCTTATATAGTTCCTCTGTGTTATGAGACCAGTCTATCCTGTTATTGATGTGGACCCCCAGGTACCTGCAGGAATGCACCACGTCAATATCCTCTCCTATTAATGGACATAAAGCCTCTTTGGTGAGGTGAAAGTCAATAATCGGTTCCTTGGTTTTGCTGATATTGAGATGCAGACAATTCTCTTTTCACCAAGAAACAAACTTCTCCACATGATTCCTATACTCTGTCTCTTCCCCTTTATCAATTCACCCCATAAATGCAGAATCATCTGAGAATTTCTGCAAGTGAAATGACCTGGTGTTATATTTACAGTATAGTCTGAGGTGTACAGAGTGAAGAGAAAAGCAGACAGCACTGCTCCTTGTGAAGCTCCAGTGTTGCTCACATCCATATCAGAGACACAGTCATTGAGTCTGATAAACTGTGGTCTCCGCAAAAGGTAGCTCATTATCCAGGGCACCGTAGGCTCATCCTCCTGCATATCTCTGAGCTTCCTTCTTAACAGGGATGGCTGGATGGCATCCTTAATTTTAAAAACAGAACAAAAAATCTATTTAAATAATGTTAAAAACATGTTTCATCCATTTTGCTACTTTCTAATTGCTCCAGTGTGACAGGTACTGTAGCAACAGGGAGGTTTGTCTCACTATGTACTGTATAGCCTCCAGCTGCATATTATGGTGTTGATGCTACCTACGAACAACTAACACCCTTAAATAGGAGCTGAGGCTCAGGACTGGAAGGCTAATTCTGGCTGCATGTTGGAGTTTTTAACAGCACAGCACTAGCAGTTTTCGAAAGACATTCTTGACCCTGGAAATGAATAACAGGGAATTCCCTGAAGTAGTCCCAGCCTTTAGCTTAAAGCTGCTTTGTGTCAGTCTACTATTGAGCTTGGAATTGGGAAAATGGTTGATGATGAAAGTCTAACTGCTTGAAGGAAGAGAGGCCAGAGACTAAGAGAAAGATAAGAGAGTAAGAGGTGCACTAAGGCAGGTACAGCATGTGGACAAGCCACCCTACCAAACATAGAAGGCACCAGGATTGCACTCTTCTGTTTATTTTTTGTTTTCTGTTCTCCGTTGTTTTGGCCATCTGATTTTATTTAGGTTGTGAGGAGGGCCCTTCTCATCACACTGTCAAAAACAGAAACAGCTCACCTTTATTTACTATGTACACAAAGAAAAAGAGCGCAAATGCAAGACAAACAATTTTAGCTTAATTTCCCTACTGATTTAGCAAAAGGAGTGTCATTTATATTTCAAAACAGGCAATTCCTTTTGAGCTTTGGCTTGTTGTAAAGGACATGTTTCCAAACTACATCGAATCAAGAAAAAAAAAACAGAATGAATGGAGTTTTTGTAATCACTTCTGGATTTTACAATCATTAGTTGTGTCTCCAAAAACAAACTACATTGATGAAGATGCAGGCTATTTTTATCCACCACTAGCTGATTATTCAGTGGCTTCGCTCACTGAGTGCAAGGGAAAAAAACTAAAATGTAGTATTTATAAAATAAGTTTGTCAATTACCAATGTTATTTTTGAACAAATAAAGAGTATTTACAATAAACAGAAATTATATAAATATTAATTATTAAGTAGTAAAACATTTTGATAAAAGAATTTGAAGAAGATATAAGAAGCGTATAAATTATTAAACAAACATTAACATTTAAGAAGTAAAGATACATTGAGTACCTTGCACTATGTGCCTGTGATTTAAGAGAAAAATTATTCTGAGAAATGTGGACACTGCCTTTCCGTGCTTAACGGGCAGAAGGTCCAAACAATTCCCAAGTCTAATACTTAACATGAAGAGGTCGGCACATTTTTTAGATGTAAACCCTCCATTTTCTTAAAAGAATTCATCACAAAAGCAACCTTGAATGTTGCGGGGTTTTAGTGACCCGAATTCATCTTAAGAGCCAGTAAGTAGCCATGCACCGCAATTTACCAAGAGAGTCCCGCTTCGATAGCACCGATCACACTTATTCGCAAAGATTTCCACTGTCCTAGGAGCCGACGGGGCACTTGAAGTGTAACAAACAGTGCAAGAAGAGAGGGCGCTGCCCGAAACTGCGAAGCTGTTGACCCAGAGGAAAAGTCCGACATTCAGCGCCTCCCAGTGTCTACTTTGTTCTTACAACCCCTCGCCGGTGAAGGCGGTCTCGTCTTCACATTGTTTACAGCTCAGCGCAGTTAAAAAGTAGAATGACGCAAAGCTGTTTTCTTCATCTCTTTTACTATCAAGGTGTAGCGTGTTCCTCTTAAGTTGAATGAGGAGCCCAGCACACACAAAAATCTCCTACTCTTAGGAAAATTAATTCTATTAAGTACGGAACCCAACCAAACCTTAGCCCCAATTTGATATCCTCATCTGGAGTTGTCTTTTATGAATTTATACAAAGGAAATAATCACCCCAACAATTCTTTAAACAATCAAAAAAGAATATATTATAAATCAAACAAAACAATAAACACCCTTTAATTCTTTGTCAAATCTATAATAACTACACAAACCCTAATTAATATGCCACCCCCTTAAACACTCTATAATATAGCCTACTCACTAGAAAACGGCGAAACAGCAAAGAAAGAAAGCAAGCAAGGAAAAGAAACGGAAAATTACCCTGTTTACAAACAGCACAAATATATTCACAGTACTTAAACCTATATTACATCTATATACAAATATAAACACACACAATCCCCACACGTTCCCCAGTCTCTTTTATATTAACTTTGTTTTAAAGTCTAAATTCACACGGCCTGGGAAATCTGCAATGAATCCAGTGATCAAGTCAGATACGTTCTGCTGACTTGTATACTGAATTTAACTGTAAAAGAAGCAATCTCACCGGCCTGGCGACTATTGCTTTGTTGAAGGAAGAAGTCAGTCTCACCCGGGTGTCTCGGCGTTAGCGTCCATCCATGGCCGACGCCCGCACCATAAAAGCAAAGTAAAGCCATGTGCTTCAAAGGTCCTTCTAGGTTAGCCAGCACTCCTTCTCTGTGCACCCAACCGTCCTTATTACGGAGTCTCACTTGCTTTACCGCTGGCTTCTTCTTTACATTCACCTTCCCAGCTCCTTATTTAAACAGTCTTTTTTCTTCTTTTCAATATCAGTAAAATAACTCTCACACAAATAATAAGTTTCTATATTATAATATGTTCTGTGGTCATACGTAATTTCCGTTACCCATGGTCATAGTCATTTCCGTTTCAAACACGAAAAGAATTTTATTTATATAGATTATACATTAGGGCAAGGGAACCCAACTCCGGTCCTGGAGGGCCCCAGTGGCTACAGGTTTTCATTCTATCCCTTTTCTTAATTAGTGACCTATTTCTATTCCTAATTAACTTCTTTTGAATTAATTTTATTTCACTTGCTCTTGAAGACTCAGACCCCTTAATTGTTTCTTTTTCCTTAATTACCACCAAACAAGAATGAGATACAAAATGAACCAAAACAAGACCAACATTGTCGATCACTCAGTATCTGAAATAAAGAAGGCTGAAGGTCTCAGGAATGTTGATCTGCTCAGGTCCCCAAAATATTTTAACACTGCTCTTAGAAAAGAGAAAATCAGCAATTTCGGAAAGATACGCTATTGCACAAAGAGAGCAGCAACAAGCCAAGGAATTAAAGAACGGGTTAAATTAATAACAAGAATCAGCACCTAATTAAGCAACTGGTTGAAGTGCAATTAGTTGGAGTTTGAGGCCCTGACTTAGTTGGTCTTCTGTTTACTCACTCACTTCACATTTCATTTCTGTTTGGGTACCATTTAAGGAAAGAAATAAAGCAATTCAGAGGAACAATAAAGAAATTCAGGGGAACAAATCCTAAAAAAACAAATCAATTAAAATTAATTCAAAAGAAGTTAATAAGCAGCAAAAACAGGTCACTAATTAAGAAAAGGGTTAGAATGAAAACTTGCAGTCACTGGGGCCCTGCAAGACCGGAGTTGGGGACCCCTGCATTAAGGCATACTGTATTATAAAAACATTATGAAGTCAAAGTAAATGTGGCAGAATATATTGTATATTGACTTCTAATTTAAAATTGTAGAACATTATAAAAGAGTCACTACCATTTTGAAATTCCTTTATGTTTATGCATACAAACTATTTCCTTTCCCCTGGAAAATGATTTATAATGTGAATCATAAAATATTAATAAATATAATTAACATTATAATGAGAATGATTGAATATGAATAATACACAATTGGTTTAAAATCTCCTGGGTGCAGAAAGCTTGAAATATACTTTTAAAGACTGAAGATTTGCACAGTTCTACAAATTTTGTCAAACTGTAGTATCTAATCTCAATTTCATATTTTTAAACGACTGCAAGCTTTGTAGGCTGCAGTTTACATGCTTAGATTTTAAAATTTTTACTAACTTGCTTTATTATATTGAATATTTAGTATTTCACCAAGTAACCATGTCCCTGTATGCAGCTGTTAACAAAAAGTATACTGTATGATCGTGTATCAATCAAGCATTTTTTGCACTTTTTGAAATGACAACGGTGAAGTAATTTCAACACATTACTGAAACATGCTGATAAACAAATTTTCTACAGAAATGTACTGCTCACAAAAATATCAAGGATTCTCTGTATTTGTTATAGTAATACTGTTTAAAAATCTTCACTATTGTACTTGATCAGGGCAGATATTGTAGCATAGACCAATAAAAGAATAAATCAACCGAATTCTACAGACAGGCAGACAAGTTTCAGAGAATAGTAAAATTTACACAATCACCCCTCCTCGAACCACCACCTTATCGTGGTGGAGGGGTTTGCGTGTCCCAGTGATCCTAGGAGCTCTGTTGTCCGGGGCTTTATGCCCCTGGTAGGGCCACCCAAGGCAAACTGGTCCTTGGTGAGGGATGAGACAAAGTGCAGTTCAACATAACCTCCTATGATGAATAAAAAATATGGACGGCATTTTCCCTCGCCCGGACGTGGGTCACTGGGGCCCCCCTCTGGGGCCAGGCCTAGAGGTGGGGCTCGATGGCAAGCGCCTGGTGGCCGGGCTTGCACCCATGGGGCTCGGCCGGGCACAGCCCGAAGAGGCAACGTGGGTCCCCCTTCCCATGGGCTCACCACCTATGGGAGGGGCCAAGGAGGTCGGGTACAGTGTGAGTTGGGTGGTGGCCGAAGGCAGGGACCTTGGCGGTCCGATCCTCGACTACAGAAGCTGGCTGTTGGGATGTGGAATGTCACCTCTCTGAAGGGGAAGGAGCCTGAGCTTGTGTGCGAGGTTGAGAGGTTCCGGCTAGATATAGTCGAGCTCACCTCGATGCACAGCTTGGACTCTGGAACCAATCTCCTTGAGAGGGGATGGACTCTGTACCACTCTGGAGTTGCCCCCGGTGAGAGGCGCAGAGCGGGTGTGGGCATACTTATTTCCCCCAACTTGGAGCCTGTACATTGGGGTTTACCCCGGTGGACGAGAGGGTAGCCTCCCTCCGCCTTCGGGTGGGGGACAGGTCCTAACTGTTGTTTGTGCGTATGCACCGAACAGCAGTTCGGAGTACCCACCCTTTTTGGAGTCCCTGGAGGGGGTACTAGAGGGCATACCTTCTGGGGACTCCCTCGTACTGCTGGGAGACTTCAATACTCACGTGGGCAATGACAGTGAGACCTGGAAGGGCGTGATTGGGAGGAATGGCCCCCCCAATCTGAACCCGAGTGGTGTTTTGTTATTGGACTTCTGTGCTCATCACGGATTGTTTATAACAAACACCATGTTCAAGCACAGGGGTGTTCATATGTGCACTTGGCACCAGGACACCCTAGGCCTCAGTTCGATGATCGACTTTGTGGTCGTGTCGTCGGACTTGCGGCCACATGTCTTGGACACTCGGGTGAAGAGAGGGGCGGAGCTGTCAATTGATCACCACCTGGTGGTGAGTTGGCTTCGATGGTGGGGGAGGATGCCGGTCAGGCCTGGTAGGCCCAAACGTGTTGTGAGGGTCTGCTGGGAACGTCTGGCAGATCCCCCTGTCAGAAGTCGCTTCAACTCCCACCTCTGGCAGAACTTCGACCACGTTCTGAGGGAGGTGGGGGACATTGAGTCCAAATGGGCCATGTTCCGTGCCTCTATTGTTGAGGCGGCTGACTGGAGCTGTGGCCATAAGGTGGTCAGTTTCTGTTGTGGTGGCAATCCCCGAACCCGTTGGTGGACACCAGCAGTGAGGGATGCTGTCAAGCTGAAGAAGGAGTCCTACCGGTCCCTTTTGTCCTGTGGGACTCTGGAGGCAGCTAATAGGTACCGGCAGGCCAAGCGGAATGCGGCTTTGGTGGTTGCTGAGGCAAAAACTCAGGCATGGGAGGAGTTTGGGGAGGCCATGGAGAACAACTTTCGGACGGCTTTGAGGAGATTCTGGTCCACCGTCCGGCGTCTCAGGAGGGGGAAGCAGTGCAGTGTCAACACTGTATATGGGGGGGATGGTGTGCTGCTGACCTCGACTCGGGACATTGTGGGTCGGTGGGGGGAGTACTTCGTCGGATAGTCGAACCTCGGATTCAGGAGGAACAGTATGGTTTTCATCCTGGTTGCGGAACAGTGGACCAGCTCTACACCCTTAGCAGAGTCCTGGAGGGTGCATGGGAGTTTGCCCAGCCAGTCTACATGTGTTTTGTGGACTTGGAAAAGGCGCTCGACCGTGTCCCTCGGGGAATCCTGTGGGGGGTGCTCCGGGAGTATAGGGTACCGGACCCCTTGATAAGGGCTGTTCGGTCCCTGTACAACCGGTGTCAGAGCTTGGTCCGCATTGCCGGCAGTAAGTCAAACCCGTTTCCAGTGAGAGTTGGACTCCACCAGGGCTGCCCTTTGTCACCAATTCTGTTCATAACTTTTATGGACAGAATTTCTAGGCGCAGCCAGGGTGTTGAGGGGGTCCGGTTTGGTGGACTCAGGATTAGGTCACTGCTTTTTGTAGATGATGTTGTCCTGTTTGCTTCATCAGGCCGTGATCTTCAGCTCTCTCTGGATCGGTTTGCAGCGGAGTGTGAAGCAGCTGGGATGGGAATCAGCACCTCCAAATCCGAGACAATGGTCCTCAGCCGGAAAAGGATGGAGTGCCCTCTCAGGGTTGGGAGCGAGATCCTGCCTCAAGTGGAGGAGTTCAAGTATCTCGGGGTCTTGTTCACGAGTGAGGGAAGAATGGAGCGTGAGATCGACAGGCGGATCGGTGCAGTGATGCGGGCTCTGCATCAGTCTGTCGTGGTGAAAAAGGAGCTGAGCCGTAAGGCAAAGCTCTCAATTTACCAGTCGATCTATGTTCCTACACTCACCTATGGTCATGAGCTATGGGTAGTGACCAAAAGAACAAGATCGCGAATACAAGCGGCTGAAACGAGTTTCCTCCGCAGGGTGTCTGGGCTCTCCCTTAAAGATAGGGCAAGAAGCTCAGTCATCCAGGAGGGGCTCAGAGTAGAGCCAATGCTCCTCCACATCGAGAGGAGTCAGATGAGGTGGCTCGGGCATCTGATCAGGATGCCTCCTGGCTGCCTCCCTGGTGAGGTGTTCCAGGCACGTCCAACCGGGAGGAGGCCCCGGGGAAGACCCAGGACATGTTGGAGGGACTATGTCTCCCGGCTGGCCTGGGAATGCCTTGGGATTCTCCCGGAAGAGCTAGAAGAAGTGACCGGGGAGAGGGAAGTCTGGGCATCTCTGCTCAAGCTGCTGCCCCCGCGACCCGACCTCGGATAAGCGGAAGAGATTGGATGGATGGATGGACACAATCACCCATTTCTTTGATATTCATTTAATGAAATGGCATCATGCTTGGTGCAGGTGCATGCCACACTGCCTGGCAAATGGGTGTCCACAAAATGACATTGTGTTTAGTAAACATATATAACTTTATGTCTCATAAAAGCCAGAGTGATTAATTTGGACATAAGGTCCAAGCGTTGAACTGTCCGCCTGGGAAATCCTTGTTCCTTCATTTTATTTCTTTTTTGAGAACTTCTAGCTAGAGTGCCTAGCTCACAATGAATTTTCTGCTCGCTAACTTTTCTCCTACATATTTTTCCTGTATAACATGTTTTCCTTTCTTCGGGGCATATCCTAGTGTAGCTGGAGTTGTCAGACCTACTAGGAAATCACCATCATAATCTAATTGACTCAATTTTGTTGCTCAGCTTGGTGTGCTTTGAATGTGAAATTAACACCATTAAGAGAATTTGCTTGATGAGCAATCAGATTGTTTGTCTTTATTTGGCACTGTTTCACTATATAAAAAGGTACATTAATCTTATGGATATGTGTTCTTTGTTAAATTGTCCATGACATTTTAATACTATAAATTACTTTTCTCATGCAGTTTATACATAGCATTTTATCATGTAAAAGTGTTCATGAAACCTCCAAGGTTCTCTTATATTGGTAAACAAGTTAATGCTGGAAATGCCTAAATTATTAGCCTTGATTTGCAGTACATGTCCACCCCACAATACTTGGTTATGTAACATTCACTTATCACTCATTCTTATCACAGAAGCCAAGAACCGAGACTTGCTACCTCAGCTTCAATAACTTAGCAAGGACCAGAAGTTGCTCCACTCACGAGCCAAACTCCTGAACTAGATGTTCAAATTGCTAGGACCTTAAGAAAGGCCAAGAGCCTGAGCTGTACTTATACTGGGATTTCCCAGATAACTACTTTTGAAAGTGCTACACACATCAAAAAGTCACTGAGGCTGGCTACCTTAAATTCAATAACCAATAATCTAAGAGAAACCAGGAGGTCCTCCTTTGACAATGCCTAATATCCTTGAGCATTCCAAATTGTTGCTTCTGAAACAACTAAACAAATAATGAATCACTCACTGGCAAATTTGGAATTTATGCAGTCACATTTGATTGTGTACCAGTACTAAGACTTAGCCCCCCCATCTCCCACTCTGGAATTTCTTCATAATGATTCCAATTTCCTAGAAGCAAACACTTGTCTTGTAATTTAAGAATTCCATGTAAGAGTTCCTACAACTCTTTTAAAGAGAACACAGATTTTGGATTCAAAAATTTGGGTTTGGTATGGACTAATTTCTGTTTATAAATGTTTCGATATAGAAACCATGTTTCAAAATAGGGGAGGCATTTTATAGTGTTTTGCTCTAGAGTTCTATTTTTCACTAAGAAAAGGTGTTTAAACTTTTATATTTCCACAAAAAATGTTCTACATTAACTGAATGCCTTCCGATTCAAACAAACATTTTTAAATACTTTATCACAGTTCTGTTTATAGGACTGAATTCTTCATAAGTGAAAGTGAATTTACATATTTTGCCATTTTGTTAGTTACAAAATTGGAATAAATTAATTTTGTTTCTTGAATTATTTTTTTGCCTTTAATAGATATTTTTTACAACACTGACAGCTTAAAAAAAAAGTACCAAATCCAAAACAGGTGTTCCCTCTCCGTTGGTCTTGGGTCTGTGAGAAGGTAGCAACAGCAACATTACACATTAAGAATACGGGCTACTTACTGAGTTAACTTATGGTTATCATCAATGTGCCACAGTGCTAAAGATGATGGGACACTGTAACACTTTTGCTGAACCATATTAATGCTGAGACCCCGTAGAAATGTGCCAATTGGATCAACAGCTCTCAGTGATGTCTATATTCTTTTCTGCTGCACTCTAAATATTAGAGGCAGTGTGTAATTAAAAATGCATGAACTACATTAACTAGTCTAGTCTAAACAGTTAAAAAAACATTTTGAGTAAAAGCAAACAATGACCTGATTTCAATTTTTTTATAGGGTGAATCTGGATATTCTGTGACAAAGTGTTTAACTTTCTCAGATAATTCATCATTGGATATATGACTGTAGGTGTTGCTGATTGAAAGCCGATACTCTTCCATTCTTCTGTGGTTTGTTTTCGAACACTTACTCCAAGTGTCTGTGCTATTTCTGGAACAGTAAAATCACATTCTAAAAGGAATTCAAGCTGGTCTTCAGTCACATTTACTTTGGGGAAGCCTCTGCTAGCACTTCAAATTATTCCCAAGTCAAACCCAATAGTGAAAATTCTGGACTGGGGATCCAATAACTTGAGGGCTCTTTCAAGATTCTGTGTGGCTAAATCAATTTCACTAAACATGATATTTTGGAAACATTTTACCAAGTGGTTCAACATTTGGTCTATTCTGAAATTATTAAAATTGCTGTCACTTTGTTGAAAATGTATACCTTGCAGGTGTCGAGCTGTGTTTTCCAAGACATCTGCAACATAATTCCAAAAATCCTGAGGAACATTTGAAAATCTGTACCAGTAACAAGGTCATATTACCTTGTTAAAGTTAAAACACTCAGAATATACAGATAAATGAATGTGTTTCTATTTAACTACATTGGTAATATGTGAATGTTGTTTTTTTTTAATTCATTATTAACAGTTAACTTTAATTAAATAAATCAATCAATATCTTGGATCATTACAATGGTTAAACATCTATGACAATATTCTCACATGGTATTTCTCCATAATCAAGAAAGAAAAATTAAAAAAATGCAAGTTAAATAGTCTTCTTAAAAATCAAAATAGATGCTATGTAGAATAGTCCAAGTTTACTTATGACATGCGTTTGTACTTCAGGTTTGCATAATACACTGCAAAGATTGCCATAAAATGTGTAAACTGGTAATGACACAAACAGCATACTGTACCTTTCCCACCATTTTGTGTAAGGTGCATTATGGGAGTCGGTTTCCATGGGATCAGTAGTAAATGAATGAGGACTTTCACATCTTCATGCCAAATGAGCTTGTCTGCATTGAGAGTCTTAATTTTGGCAAACATCACCCCCACATAACATGAAAAATAAATGTATTTCTATTCCATGTAATAAATAGTCACATTTGTTATGTGCATTACTTAAAATGCCTTTAACATATAATATTAGCCTTCATAAAAAATAGTGTTCAACAGCAACATGATGCCATCCATACACAGAAAATATATTTCACTTTAGAATGCATTTTCATGTGATAAACTAATATATTGCATGATTTTGAATAATTAACTTATTTTTGATAAGATACTGAACTTATCCTTTAACAGAGAATGATTAAACAGTAAAATTACGTTTTTCAATAAAGGTGTGCTAAATTGGTGAATTAAAATGAACTTCAATTCATAAAATATGATTTCTGTTTTTCCAGTTTCATTGCATCTGCAAAGTAAAAAATAAATTACGTCTATTATTTATGTTTTACTTACATATTAATGGAAAAACTCACAGCTTCATCAAAAATGTTTGTATCCATGCCATCTTATAAAGGGTGTGTACTGGGAGTTGTAAAATGAGAAATATGAATAAATACAATCAGAACAATGCAGATTTGCCAGTTTGAAGCACACATATTAAGCAGTGAATAATATTTTATTGCAGATTTAAACAAGGGTTTTGCAATCTTAATTAGTTGCTGTGTACCAAATCACAAATAAACAAATTTAATGTAACTTAATCAGTCCATTTCAGCTACCAATATACAATTGAGCTTCTTCTTCAATTTGATTGATCAGCCTTCTCCATACAACTCGGCCCTACATCTCCTTGCCAGTCAAGCCCTTTTCCTTCATATCTTCTTTTACTTTATCCATCCACTTCCAATGATGACGTCACTTCTAGTCCCACACTGATGGCGCCACTTCCGGCTTCTGTCAATGATGTCACTTCCGGTCCCACACCGATGATGTCACTTCCGCTATGATTTAATTTCCTGTAGCCATTTTCTTCTGTGTATAAAAGCCAGTGTGAACACAACCATTTTGTCGAATGTTTGATGATTTTTTTATTATTTTGACTGCTAAATATTGCAGCAGCAACATACGGGGTAATTCCCCAAAACTTTGACGTTGTTCAGTCACGTTATTTATCACAATATATATAATATATATATATATATATATTGTCACGCACACGCGCTTAGGGAGCCGCGGAAGGACCCAAGACGTAACAAGCAACCTCATGCCAAATGGGAATGGCAGAGCACTAACCTCTCTCTTTGTTTTCCTAGAAAGAAGGAAGCGTCGCCACCCTGAATCCACAAGTCTCTGACCACGCCTACCCACTTACTCCTAGTCCTTCCCTCTGATGACATCATGGCTCCCAGCATCCAGTTCACCAACAAGTCCCAGCATTCCTCTGGCACTTCCGGTCCCCCCTCTATAAATGTCCCCATTTTGCCATTTTTCTTTGTCTTGTGTTGAATGTATTTCTATTCCCTGGACCTAATTGTACCTTATTGTGCAGAGTGTACAGTATACGGGGCCGGAAAACCCCAAACCTTTTTACGTTTCTCTTGTCATCATTTACAATATATATAAATATATATATAATATAATATATATACATATTGTGGCAAATGGCTGGGGACCCTACCCAGCTGGGACTGCTGGAATGTCCACGAGAGGGACAATACCTCCCCTGGGCCACGAGAAGGCAGCCGCCCTAAGGTCTGCATGACAGCCACGGGAACAGAGCTGGGAAGCTCATCCCTGTTGGTGCCCGTGGCCACCGCCAGGGAGCGCCCGGAGGATTAAGATCCCTGGAATACAGCACTTTTGCCACAACTGGAAGTGCTACCGGAAGTAATTCCAGGAACACCCGGAATGCTTCCGGGTGCTCATCCGGCACTTCCACCACACCAGGAAGTGCCGTCAGAAGACTATCAGGAAGCACCCGGAGCACATCTGGGGCATTATGAAGGGGGCCGCCTCACTCCATTACATGAGCCAGAGTCAGGAGGAAGGAGACGGAGCTTGTGAGAAGAGGAGTAAAGGTGGCAGAAAGAGAAGAGGAGGAAGAAAAGAGGGGACTGAGACTGGTTGATTTAGGCCTTGTGGTGCTGTTTATTATATATAGACTAATTAATGTGTGTGTTTTGGGAAATTTGGTGTCTGTCTGTCTATGCCCGGGGGCTGTCCTTCCACAATATATATACTGTATATAGATAGATAGATAGATAGATAGATAGATAGATAGATAGATAGATAGATAGATAGATAGATAGATAGATAGATAGATAGATAGATAGATAGATAGATAGATAGATAGATAGATTTTTTTTTCAGTGTGACTGAAACCATAATGCAACTTGCAGGAAAGAAATTAGTTTGAAACCACTTCTGTAAAAAGTTACTAAGTTTTGCACACCTTAAAGCATACTGTATACTATAATTCTAAATTGATCTATCAAAGTTTTCTAAGGGGGTAAATTGCAAAACACTGCAGATAGACAGATAGCACTTTACTTTGAGTGCTTTTGGAGCATTTCCCACAGAAATGGCATCTGGCACTAAATTATCCACCTCTGATTAAATGCTTGACTCTGAAAGTGAGTCACGTCTTAGTGCTGTGTTTTATTATGTCACTCAGCAAAAGAGACTCTACCTGCACTAATAAATATTCTTTAGAGACGATAGATACTTGGATGGCTTATTGATTCTATATGTTGTAGAGTACTCAGTTAAGTGTGTCTTAAAGTAAAAATCAGGAGCTAAAATAATCTGCATTTATTCATATTAAGCAACATTTTGTGCAATGTAATATGATAAGCCAACATTCTATATTAAAAAGTTGTATCTGTAATGACAAATATCAAATGTTTAAGTACAGTTACAGTTTTATTTATTTCTCATTTACTCACTTTTACAAATGGTTTATTAAGGCTAATTTAATGTATCAACAAGAAATAAAATTTAAAAGAATGGAATTTTAAATAAAAAATTGCAAACTATTTTGGACAATGAATTATATTTAAAAGAAAATTACAATTGTGTAATACAGAAGGATAATGAAGTGTGATGTAAAATTATTCCAAATAACAAGGTATTTATTTGTGCTTACTTTAATGTATGTTTAATATAATTTTAATGCTTTTAAAATTACTTATCAGTTAGTTGGTATCGAAATATGAAGGTATATTAAAACTCTAATTAAATTATTATTTTTTTTTTTTTTTCAAATAATGTGGTTTCCAAATTCATCCTAATATCTTCTTTCATTCAGAAAAATTGATTTACAGGAGCACCAAAAGGCATAAGGACATATAATAGTACAGTACTTTTCTTCCTAAATTACTGGAGAGACAGACACCACAAAAAGACTGAAAATTTCACCAACAAAGAACAACCCCTTCCTCCTATAATGACATTCATCACTATAAGTCAGTTAGTTAGATAGATAGATAGATAGATAGATAGATAGATAGATAGATAGATAGATAGATAGATAGATAGATAGATAGATAGATAGATAGATAGATAGATAGATAGATAGATAGATAGATAGATAGATAGATAGATAGATAGATAGATAGATACTTTATTAATCCCAAGGGGAAATTCACATACTCCAGCAGCAGCATACTGATACAAAAAACAATATTAAATTAAAGAGTAATAAAAATGTAGGTAAAAACAGACAATAACTTTGAATAATGTTAACGTTTACAAAGGGTGGAATTGAAGAGTCGCATAGTTTGGGGGAGGAACGATCTCCTCAGTCTGTCAGTGGAGCAGGACAGTGACAGCAGTCTGTCGCTGAAGCTGCTCCTCTGTCTGGAGATGACACTGCTTAGTGGATGCAGTGGATTCTCCATCATTGACAGAAGCCTGCTCAGTGCCCGTCGCTCTGCCACGGATGTCAAACTGTCCAGCTCCATGCCTACAATAGAGCCTGCCTTCCTCACCAGTTTGTCCAGGCGTGAGGCGTCCTTCTTCTTTATGCTGCCTCCCCAGCACACCACTGTGTAGAAGAGGGCACTCACCACAACTGTCTGATAGAACATCTGCAGCATCTTATTGAAGATGTTGAAGGACGCCAGCCTTCTAAGGAAGTATAGTTGGCTCTGACCTCTCTTGCACAGAGCATCAGTATTGGTAGTCCAGTCCAATTCATCATCCAGCTGCATTCCCAGGTATTTATAGGTCTGTACCCTCTGCACACAGTCACCTCTGATGATCACGGGGTCCAGGAGGGGCCTGTGCCTCCTAAAATCCACCACCAGGTCCTTGGTTTTGCTGGTGTTCAGGTATAAATGGTTTGAGTCACACCATTTAACAAAGTCCTTGATGAGGTTCCTATACTCCTCCTCCTGCCCACCCCTGATGTAGCCCACGATAGCAGTGTCGTCAGCGAACTTTTGCACGTTGCAGGACTCCGAGTTGTATTGGAAGTCCGATGTATATAGACTGAACAGGACCGGAGAAAGTACAGTCCCCTGCGGCGCTCCTGTGTTGCTGACCACAATGTCAGACCTGCAGTTCCCGAGACGCACATACTGAGGTCTGTTTGTAAGATAGTTCACGATCTATGCCACCAGGTATGAATCTACTCCCATCTCTGTCAGCTTGTCCCTAAGGAGCAGAGGTTGGATGGTGTTGAAGGCGCTAGAGAAGTCCAGAAACATAATTCTTACAGCACCACTGCCTCTGTCCAAGTGGGAGAGTGATCGGTGTAGAATATAGATGATGGCATCCTCTGCTCCCACCTTCTCCTGGTATGTGAACTGATCACCCCAGGGGTGAAATATGTCCTTGAAAAAAAAAGGTAAAAGACCATTTTGTCTTTTTGTCAAAGGAAGGTTACAGTGCCCTCTATAATGTTTGAGACAAACATTACCTCTCTGCTCCACAGTTAAAAATTAGAAATCAAAAAATTCATATGTCATTTCTACATGGTGTGGCCAAAATGTATGCAAATACCCTTAAATTAAAGTCTGGAATATGCACTTTAATCACCTCTGAATTGATTGATTTTTAATTTTAACTGTAGAGCAGAGTGGTAATTCAAGGGAAAATGTGTCTTTGTTCCAAATAGTATGAAGGCACTGCATGTTGGAGCAGCACCATTATTTGAAGGGCACTAAATCCAAATATTTTCTGCTCCAGCTCGACTGTTACTTAAGGGTAGTATTTCTCAAAGCAGATTCCTCCTGACTACAACCAAGTGATGGGTTAAAATTGTTTAAGAACTCCCTAAAAATTGTTTCTTGAACAACATTCTGTTTATTTTTATACTAAATCATAAAGACACATAATGGCACATGACTGATATGACAATTCATTATATGGAATAGAATATATGCACATTTATTTTCAAAGTACTGGTGGAAATGTTATTTCGGCATCACTTTGTCCTTAATACAGAAATTACTAGAGATTTCCACTTCCCTTTCTCTTTCACCAACACTCTATATTTGATACGTTTTAATAAATAGATTAATAAAAAGGAAATTGTTTTACATATATTTTAAATTTTTCATCATATCCACAGGTTGCTTTTTAAATTACAGTGGCTTAAGTATACCCAGATTGTTAACATTTACAATGAACGTTTTGTTTTCTCTGTGCTAATTTGCTGAAGACAAAATTCACATAATTTCTGCAGGACAGCGGCACATAAAATATTCTCCTTCTGTTCAGTCTTTTAACATAATCCTACCAAAGTCATATCATCTGCATATTTAAACAGATAAAGAGTAACCGTCTGTGTCTATTTTTTATAATATACACATGATGCAGACCTCAGGGAAATCTGTATTTCACTCAGTTACATTAAAAAGAATAAACTATATGCAAAATAAATTTTTCAGAATGGATATAAAAATGTCTAATCTAATTTATAAAGTATTCAGTGTTACCAACTGTTTCAAGGGAATGTGAATTTAGATTGTAAAAAATACTACAAGTAACATATTTTTTTATAAATGGTAACAATGAAGATTGTTGCACATTAATTATGTTATTTGTACTGCATTTCTCCTTTGAACATCACAAAAGTTACACCTTTTATAACACTGGAGAATTCTGAGAAATTAATTCACGCTTTTGTTTTTAGTCGAGTTAGGTTACTGTAATGCACTTCTTACAGGACTACTGAACAAAGACATCAATCTGTTATAGTTAGTTCAGAGTGCAGCAGTATCTAACTTAACCAGAGAAAGAAAAGCTGAGAACGTCAGCTTTAGCATTGTTACATTGGTCACCAGTCTCCTTTAGAGTTGACTTTTAAACACTACTAATGGAGCATATAAAGCTTTAAGTAATGCCTGTCCTCCTACACTCCAAGTGGTAATCTTAGATCTTCCAATAGTGTTCTGCTTATTATTCCATAATATATACAACGTGAATCATTTTAAAAAAAAACTCCTAAAAACCCACTTTTAATTTGGCTTTTTTGTAGTTGTACTCCTAATAGACTATATATGACAGAATTATCGTATTCTTCATGGATTTGCGATCATTACTAATCTCTGCTTTTCTCTGCTTTCTTTTCTAGCTTCAATCAGTTGGCAGCACAGTATCACTTGATTGAGGCACTGGGCAGCTACTTGTGATGCTCGAATGAAAGTGAGTGCCCCGGCTGACCACACAACCAACTCCATTGGATCCTCTAGATCAAAGCCTAGAATCAGTGATAAATGACTGAAGTATCTTAAAGTTAGCTAGAATGCCCAGTGGGAGCTGAGCTGTCTTTTGGCTTTGGAACTCTTACAGATTTTGTTTTCTTTTTCTCCAAATTATTATTTTAGTTTTTTTCTGTCCTCCAGGCAATCTAACTTTATCATCATCTTTATAGACTTAAAACACAATACTATATATTAGGACTTTTTTGTTATTTATTCACTGTTATTCCTAACTAATGTATTTTTTTCTTTTCTTTAACATTTTGTAAAGCACTTTGAGCTACAACTTGTGTATGAAAATGTTCTATAAAAATAAATTATGTTGTTACTCTGCTTTCTTAGTCACTGCACTGATTCTTGAACTGGTTTATCCTGCCAGTATCTTTAGTAAGTGATATATGGCAATGTTCTTATTTCAAAAGAAGGTACTTCCACATTACATTGTATTCAATAACAATATTAGCAATGAGGTAGCATAATTCTACCTTAGAGCTCATATGTACTAAATTAAGGCAAGCAAGTGATTGCAGAGAAAGTAAATACATGTAGAGAGATTTAAAATCATTAAAAACTAATATAATGGGGCACTGATGCAGAACTGTGTATGGCATCCATTGATCCTTGATTCTGCATGGATGGCTAAGAGTCTATAGCTAAGGTGCCCCAAAACCATGGCCTGTGGTGAGATGCCAGACTTTACAAAAACCAGTGTGTGAGCAGTCAGCAAGAGTTCAGCCTGGATGGAGTTGCATGGTTTGACTAAGACTGTGTGCTATCAGCAAATCTGTTTCTCAAAGGTTATTCTACATGTTGGCAACCATGGCATCAATAGTATTTAGATGAGTACCCAAGTAATTATAAAGGTGGGCTGATTATCTGAGGAATAAGAGGAATATGCCCTAATAATAAGGATGTTTAGTATCCTCAAATTTTCTTCAATGTGTTCCCCATCAGATATATGGAAAGCCCATGTACCTTACATTGAGCCAACTGGTATCATCCTTTCTGCTAGGAGACAGTGGGAGACATGAGAGCAGAATACATTGTCATGCCATCTATAACAGTTGTTTTTATGACATGATTCCATTTTCAAAAAGAAAAAAATATGATAACCTCACCAACTCATTATTTTCTACTTCAGGATCCCAATAGGAAGTTGCAGAATTTTGTGAGGCAACACATGAATCTCATGAATATTGGCATGACCCATCTGTGTTTAGAATACCTTAAAATTGTGAAAAGAAAAGAACTTGATGTCTTTGATACTAAATGTATAATGAAAAATGGCCCACCCAATATTGTTCTTTGTCTTCAGAATCTAATTAATGTTAAATTGCAAGGAACATAAAGAAATATTGGCTGCAATAAAACATAGATAATGCTTTATACATGAATAATTCTGAATTAACACCACTCCACCCTATGCTCAACAAAACATGTGAAAAGACAAGTTAATTAAGCAGAAAATATTCATTTGCTTTGGAAGATGAATAAATATATTGTTATAAAAGAGACAGAAAAACTGAAATAAACCACCTAGTGTGATTTATTTAGTACAGGCTCCTGAAGGAAGTATGGACAACTTGCATATCATGTAGCAGCTTCTGAAACTTATTCATTTTATTTTTATTTTGAAGTCACTTGTGTTTATAAATAACTAAACATCTTAAATGTACGTTACATAGACCATATCGTGTAAAGACTTACAAAGGCTTGGTAGGGCTGCCACTGACAGTATTTGTACAAAAATCTCACATCACTGGTTTTGACAAATTTGGTAACTTCACTTCCACTGTGGTCACAAACCCATGTTTGAGAATGACTGGTCTGTAGCAAAGACAAGGAGCTAGGGGCTTCCGTGCTTTATATATACAGTGGAACCTTGGGTCACGAACATCTCTGAACATGTACAAATCGGGTTATGTCCAAAAAGTTTGCCTAACATTTGCATCTGTTCATGACCACACACTCGGGTGACGAACAAGCCAGTTTCCCTTCCAGTTTGTACACGCCGATGATTTCCGCACGTGTTCAGTCTCTCCCTGTGCATTCACTGTGAACTCTTTGTGTTCTATTTCATTTCCCTTCCGGTTCATACGCGCCGGTGATTTATGCACGTGTTCAGTCTCTCCCTGTACAGTACATTGTTCTCGGTCAGACAGGCATTGCTCAGAGGGACTTTGTGGTATAGCGGGTCCACAGCTCACATCAAGAGGCCAGTTTTAAATAAATAATCGCTGCGCTTGCAGCTTAGCGAGGGGGTGTGGTGGTTGAGTGGCTGAAGCAGTTCCAGGGGAATTCGTGGTGTGGGCGTTTCTCACCTAACACAGGTGGGAAACCGTCCACATCCGCAATTGGTCCCAGGTCTGCTGATTGCTACAGCTGCCACATCCTCTTCATTAAATAGAAGTGTGAGGCGGCTAATGGCAGGAAAAAGAAAAGAAAGATGGAGGTTGTTGAGTGAGGAAGTAAGCAAGAAGCAGTATGGAATGAGCGAGCGAGCGAGCGAGCGCGTGCTCGCAGGCAGGCAGCTTGATAGTGAGCCCAAGCAGGTGTGTTTGGCCGACACTCGGTGGGGCAGAAGGAAGCGGGAGTGACCAGAAGAAGGACGGCTGGCCGCATAAGGCCGAGAAGGCAGCCGGAGTTGTGAGGCTTGGGCAGTGAATTCCCTGACGTGGGCATCCTTGTCACCAGGGAAGCCAAGTCTCGGTCTGGACAGTGCGTGATCGAAGCCAGGGATCGGGAGGCCTCCAGACCAGAAGGAAGAAGGAAGGACAGCTGCAGGTAGAGTGGCTCCCCTGTTGCGAAGCCTGGATAGGGAGAAGCAGGGGGGTCACCAGTTAAAGAATGCACCAGGCTTGTTTTTAAAGAGACTGCTTCCAGCATTGTTTTAACCTCGTTGTATTTAATGAGACTTTTTTCTATTGAATTTTAACCTCCTTCTGTTTTTATGGGATTATTTATTGAAGGATTTTGAAAGCACTGCACTTTATTTAATTTGGACTTTGTTTTTGATTGTTGTTTTGTTGATTTTCATAAAAGCACTTGGCACTTTTTGCACCATCCCCTTGCTCCATTGTAGTGCCTCGCTGTCGTGCTCATCGGTAACATTACCGACGGTGACTGGTTTAAGGGCTCCTGGAAGAAAGATGGGAGCATGCAGAGAACCCACATCGTCACAGACTTTACCTCAATACTGTAATCTCCTCTCCACCCAGTTCCTCCTCACTACCTTCATGCCAGAACTCGACTCATGCAAGGTTAGTTTTCTTGGTTGTTTATGGTTAGTTTTTGTATAAATTAAGGATTTTTCAAATGTTCATTTTTTTCCCTGTGCTTAAAACTCATTAAAAAAAAGTGTTTACAGCGAGCAGTTCGTAAAGCTGTAGTGTGAACTCTTGCAATGTTAGTTTTCTCTGTTCAAGGTTTTCTCAGTGTTATTCAATGTTTTTACATTTAGTTTACTATTACACTGTGCATTCTATGGTATAATTAACTATTTTTGTGCTTAAAAATCTTTAATAAAAATATATTTACATACAGTTCGTATGGTCCGGAATGGATTAATTGTATTTACATACAGTCCTATGGGGGAAATTACTTCGGGTCACGACCAAATCATGTTGCGACCAGAGTTTTGGAACAAATTATGGTTGTGACATGAGGTTCCACTGTATTAGCAAGATTAACATAATCAGTGGCTACAAAAGGGTGCCAAAGTTTGTAAGCATAAATGTTTTATAGGGTTTCCCTTGACCTTAGAATTGACCCCAGGTTGGATGCAGAAGAAAATCCTTCATGGGTTTTAAATGTCCGTAAGATTGGAGCAATAAAGTTGGAGATGATGTCCATCTGTTAGGATAAAAACATGACCAGTTTCTCAAGAGAGGTGGAGTGGGGTGAGAATTTGAAATACAAGAGATTTCTATGGAAGTAAGATAATATATTGTTGTGATTTCCAGGGACATCACCACTTAGGACACCTCACAAAACCTATCTGACTATATGGGGCATAGTTAGAAAGCCACATGCTCTGCTTGGTTAATATGGGAATACACCTTCTGTACTAGTAAAAGTGATATGGCAGCGTAAAAATGTTTATGTGTACAAAGGTGGTTATATTTGTATGTTTATTAGATACATTTGTTTTAGATGTATATTAAATAAGGTAACTGTAAATTATGTGTGTTTTACTTTAGTGGCAAAGACACATGAAATTTTCTTTCTACATTTTATCTTCTGTGCACAATGCATGCTCAGACACTCTCAAAAAGTATTTTGACATTTATTCTAGGAATAAATTGTGTGCAGCATATTGCTTCTGCTACAGAGAGAGATGTGTTCAGTCAGGTAAAACCAATTGATCCAGATGATTTCCTGATTTATTGCACTACCAATGGAACACTGGCAGAACCCATAAATTTGTTTATGAAGTTGATGAGGAACCATGCATTATGATCAAAATAAGCAGTGGTAATTTGGAAGTGCAAATACAACTAAAGTGAGGAGATTACAAAAATCCCTCAATCAATAAAAGACTGGTGGTAACAAGGAATTAAACAAAAGACTATTGTTTAATGTAGGTCAAGCCAATGAAAATCTAATTAAGCCAGTGGTGAAGGATGAATCTTAAAAATGGTAGAAGCATGATATCAAATAATTGAGATATTTGAGCTCCTGGTGAAGCTATCCTAGACAGCAATATGGCTTTTATCTCCTTAAAGTAATGAATAGTAAAACATAATGAATGATGGTGATAATAAAAGACAATGCCCAGCGCCTTAGGAATATAAGCAATTTACATAAAAGACAACTATTTGGCTAATGACATTTTGACCGCAGTTGTTCATGTTAAGCATGGATCTGCTGGTAATTGTGCAGCAGTATCATATATGCAGGGAGAGACAGAGAGAGAGGTTGGCAGCAGGTACTGATAGCGGGTCGCCGCACCCACCATATGACGAACCACCTGGATTGGGACCCGAGTGTAGCAGGTGACACCTCAGCACCACACTGGAACAGTATGTTTATTTTTTTTTTTTTTTTTTTTTTTTTATGGTGTGCCAATCCTGCCACCAACCCCCAAGTTTTAATAAGGAAAGTACTTAATTACAGTAAGAGAATTTTCTGGCACTCCATCCATTTTTTAAAACTGTTTACCCATTACAGGGATTTGGAAAGTTTGGTCCTATATTTACCTTAGGTTTGACACCAAAATTTTGCAAGGATTCCTCATATTTATTCATTCCTGGCCAATCTGAGCAAAAAAAAAAAACAAACGGACACATCTCTAGGAAGCCCATGTGATCTCTGGGAGATCTCTGCACACTGAAAAGGCAGACAGTGAACACAGTTTTCTGCAGCCTTCAGGCAGAACAATGTAATCACTACGTCACAGACATGGACATGGCTGCACTTCTGAGAATAGGAAGACCCTCCAATGTATCATCAAAACGGCTCAGAGAATTACTGCCACTCGGCTACCGTCACTGGACGATATCTGCACCACCCGCTGCAGCAGAAAAGCAAGGAACATTTGTAAAGATCTAACCCACCCCAGCCATAGCATTTTTCCTCCTCTGCCCTCTGACAGGCACTTCAGAGCCCTGCATGCCTGCACCACCATTTTACCCCAAATCAATCAGCCTATTAAATGCACAGCAATCACTGCCCCTTCCTATAACAGAAACCACCACTGATTGAACTAGAGTTCTGCATAGTCACACACTTTTACATGACCCATGTGGAACTCATGACAATTACATTGACTGTAATCTTCACTGTGACTTAATTTGCTTGTGGCCTCATTTATTATTTATCTATTTATGCTTACATGTTTACCTATAATATTACTCTGTATATATTTGGAACTGTTAATATTAACTGTGCTTCTCATAGTTTAATGTTTACTTAGCTTATTGTCTACTCTTACATATGTTTACGTTCATCTAAGGAATTTATAGGCTTGCTCCAAATGAAAGTATCTTGCATCTCGCATGCAAGTAAATCCCCAAACCCTTTAATCCAATCCAGGCCACTAGGTGGCAGCACTGGGCACAAAGCCATAAACCGTTATGACAGAGTTCTAGCTCCTCTCAGGAGCACTCACATATATGCACACACTTACACAAGGATCAGATTAAATTCAATATTCTAGCATATGTTTGGGGATGCAAATGCTGAAATATACTTTTCGGGCTTTACTCTATTTATATAAAGCAAAATCAACTTAACACAGTTTCAATGAGAGAGAGACAAGACAAAAACAAAAAAGAGTATCCTGATTTAAAGAAAGCAACTTTCAGTCAATACTCCCCAGTTGGAAAGGAATTGTTTTAGAAAAGCGACATAAAAATAAAATGGCGAAGCAGCTTGAATCCTGTGCCCAGTTGTTGTCCATCCTATGGCTGTATTGGAATATTAATTGGCAAATGTAAATTGATTGAGTTTAAGTTTCAGCGTGCATGTGAATGAGCCCTGTGATGGCTGTTCAAGGCTGTTTTGTGCCTTGTGCACACTGCTGACAGTATAGTCTCCAGCCCCCACAACCTTGAACTACAGCAGGATTGAGAATGTTATGTGTAGTGAAAACAATGTTTTTTATTGATTTTAATTAAAAGAAAATAACAATCCATACAATCAAGTCAAACTTAACAAACCAAAATTCAACCCCCATCCAAAAGAAAGAGAGGAGAGCTAGAGCATAAAGCAAATCTTTGAAGAAGCAAGGAAGGAAGTATATCTTTTCCCCCGATATAGAAGCTAATTCTAAAATGTTATTGATTTGATCCTACCATATTTAAAAAAAATTTTTTGAACAGATCCTTTAAGTGAGAATTTGATTTTTTCCAATTTCAAATACTGCAGTATAGGGCATTAGTTACCCACTGATTTAAAAGTGGTGAGGTGGGATTCTTCCAATTGAGCAAGTTAAGTCTACATGCTGGTAGTGTGGTAAAGGCAATTACAATCAATTTGTTCTTCTTCACTTTAAGCCCATCCAGGAGTACACCTAACACAGCTGTTAAAGGGTTAGGAGTGATTGTGACACCAACACTATCTGGTAAGCAGTTAAAATTTTTTGTCCAAAATGATCTTAATGATCTTAACATGTGGCCCAGTGAGGCTGGAGCTAGATTGCAACGTTCACAGGTTGAATCTTGCCCAGGAAACATTTTGGATAATTTTAAATGAGATAAATGTGATTGATTGAAGATTTTAGGTTGAATGTTTGAGTGCTTTGTGAATATGGAGCTATTTGGTACATGGGCATCTTCTACTCCTTTTCTGAAATATTAAATGAAAGATCCTTTCATCATTGTACCCTGAAATCTTTGAAAGAAAGGGCCTCAAAAATATTTTTATAAATTGTGGCGATGCTATATGAGTCATCAAGACTGATCAATATTTTTTCTGGAATAGAAATAGGTGGAAGGTAAGGAAAATTGGGCAGGTTCCATTTAGCAATCTAGCTTGTAAGTAGCAGAAAAATTGTGTTGATGAGAAGTTAAATTTGGAGCTAATTTCTCGTAGGATGCAAAGACATTATCGATGTACAAATCTCTAAAAGTTTTAATTCCAGACATTTTCCAAAAATTAAATACTATATGTGTTTGAGAGGGTGGAAAAAATGGTTTTCATGTAGAGGAACAACAGATAAGAGCTTCTCTGTCTTAAAGTGCTTCCTACATTGGTTCCATATTCTGAGAGAATGAAGGGCAATTGGATTATTAGTGTATTGATAATTTGTATTTACAGGAGCACAGAGCTGGGAATATAAAGAAGTACTGCATGATTTTAATTCCATTGAAGACCACTGTGTGTGTTCATCAATTTGTGTCCAGATCCTTATGCCCTGTATATTTGCCACCCAGTAATAACATTTCCAGTTTCAAGTTCCAAATAAATGAGGTCATGATTGAATCTAATTACTTAAGAAAAGATATGTTAATGTATATGGTGATGTTTCTGTTTATCTTAACAGTGTTAATTCTCCCTGCTAACATGATCCATCTGTTCTTGTCTTTTTAATTTTTCATGCAGACTCCAAAATTTTGTTGAAAAAGAGCTTTATATTTACTTGTGATTTTTACCTCTTGTGATAATAATTGACACCAGACATCATAAAGGTTTGGGGCAGCCACCCGTATAATATCCCTGGCTTCAAAACGTTTAGATAAAAACAGAGTTATTCACAAGACTGAGCCCAAAACAGAACTGATTAACTGGAAGCAAGATGGCGGCTTTAAAGGCCCGTAGAGGAAGTGACGGCATCAAAGGGCCCAGAACCAGAAATGACATCGTCGGGGACCGGAAAGTGACGTCATCAAAGGCGCTGGAAAAACGGAAGTGCTGTCGACAGAACCAGAAGTGACAACATCAAAGGCACCGGAACCTGGCAGGATTTCTGCAAGGAACAGAGAAAGACAGTCAGTGCACCCTGCCGCCTCTTGGTCTGATGTTGTATTGCAATTACTCAAGCCCTTTAGCTGCCTCCTACATGCACGTGTATGACACCCTATATATTTAAACTGATCTACTAAGGTAAATGGAAAGGTGTGTCCAGTTTAATATTAAACAATAAATTTAAGAATGTGAAAAGAATTTGGGTGCCAGCCGAAACATACCCCATTTAATAGTTATGGCAAAGGGTTTTGGTATTTAGGCAGAGTGGTGGCTCTGAGGCTAGGGATCTGCACTGGCAATCAGAAGGTTGCTGGTTCAAATCCTGCAAATGACAAAAAAAGGGACTCTGCTCTGTTGGGCCCTTGAGCAAGGCCCCTTAACCTGCAATTGCTGAGCGCTTTGAGTAGTGAGAAAAGGTGCTATATAAATGCAAAGAATTATTATTATTATTGAAACAGTGATTAACTGTTGAAAAGAGCATTCCAGGACCACTCATTTGTCTTCTGATTTACAGGATGGTTAACTGATTCTGATTTCTTTCTTCAGTCTCCTTTTATAATTCTTCACAGAAAGGTAAGTGTCATGATCTCATACTTTTATTTTTTGTCAATAATTTATACATTGTTTTAGGGACTTTTGTGGCACAGGAATCCAATGGTCCCATCCATTTTTTGTTTAAGTGTGTTGTTACTTATGTCAGTAATTTTTTGCTTCTCTGTATTTTTATGGGTGCCATCATTTTGGGGCAATTTTGTAAAGTTACTATGCTGTTACTAGTTAAAGTCAACCAGAAATGTGCAGCACATGACATCACCAGGTCAGAGTCGTATACTTTCTGATTGTCCAAATTTGTGGATAAAACATATAAGATATAGTGTTCTATAACTGCTTTGTTATTCTGAAAGATTGTTTGGGCTCAAATTCTGTTTTGTCCCTGACTACTATTTACACCTGTCATTATGGCCTAGTTACGTGAACTATTCTTGTTACTGATCTTATTGCCCCATTCAATCACTACGCATGTCTTCTCATGTCATAGGTTTTCTTTATTAGATTCCCATTTTTCCGGTTACAATATTAGTTTCAGTTTTCTAATTTCAATCTATTTCCTCATTCTAATACTCAAAATAACTGCTGCTGCCAAGTGCAGTCAATACAGGGAAGAGCTACAGACAGAGTGGGTGTGTACTGCTATTTGTGACCAACTCAAGATGGCACAATCGTTATTTGTCAGCCCATTCCCTTTTAAACTTCTTTTGGCCCTCCACGTCAGGTGTTTGTTCCCAGGTAGCGTATAGGTTTCCAATACCTTTTTGAATTATTTGCTATTTATAATAATGATGAAAAGGTACAACCAAACAATGACACTAGACATGCAACAACTGTTAAAGGTTAGTCCTAGAGAGGTAGTCACATAAGCTCATTTCTCTCAGTATTTTGCCAAGACATGTCACAGGTTTTTAAGTCAGCTAAATCCAGATAATCAGGTATTAGTTTTATTGCTACTGCTTTCTTTAAGCAAGTAAAAAACATGACCTTATCCAAATCTTAAAAAATTAATTGCTTTATGAAATCATCAAAAGCAAAGAAATAGTAAATGAACAGTCATCTGTGATTGTAAGCTGATAGGAGGAATGTGGATATATGAAGTAAAACCTAGGCATACTAAAAGAGAAATGTATGACAGAAGAAAAAAATCTGATTATCTGTACATGTGGAAAATCCAAAGTATTGATCAAAAGCATATTATACATAAATTTAAAAATAGCAGTTGGCTCAAAATTAGTGCATTAAATAGCAAGTCCCAAATGAGTACCCTTTTTATCCATGAATGATCAGAGCAGCTTTAGCAAGGCAGGGTTACAGAAGAAACAAGTAAGTCAAAGACTGAGTAAAGAGATTATCTAAATACTCTCAACACATGAAAGATTGCTCCAGCAGTCTAACAGATAATTACATTTGCCATTAACTTAAACTAGTGAAATACTGTATAGATGGCCATGTTCTGTCAAAGACAGGTAATAGAATTAAAAAATATTTAATATCTCTTACCCTATGTGTACCTTCAGTGCCTTTCCACTGTATCTTCATGTGTCTGAATCTCTCCTGTCTGGCATTCCCTCTTTCAAACATTGTTCCCATAAAACCTACTCCTCAGACTCTGTCATTATTTCCCATCTTTGATTGCAACTCTCAGGGTGATCTCTACTGTTTTATTCCTCTTGTTGTGTCCCACACTCGCACTTTTGAATGCATCACCAAAGCAAAATTGACCAATCACACCAAGGCCAAACTAACCAATCAGATTGTTGGCAGGGACGGGAAGAACAGATAACAGCTTATAAAAACTTACAGCAAGAAAACTGAAATGATAAAAATACAACACCGAACTATACTATCCACCATTTTACCTCTCACTTTAAGAAGTGTTACATTAGCCAGACTGCAGGTGGGACGTAGAACCAGAAACAAACCGTTAGAAGCGTTTAGGGTTCTAACTTCAAATGAGCTATCTTGCTTCATATGTTTCTAATTTCTCTTTATACTCTTAGAACTTGTTGCCATTTATATTGCCATGGACTCACATCACAAGTCATCCCAGTTCACAGATTTGTACTGTGGTAACTGCCAGTGGTCAGCTGTGAACCTGTAACATCTGGGTTATAACAACCCTCAGTGGCAGCCTCTCTTATCAGTGTAAACTAAATTTGAACATTTGGAGTGTAGGACAAAAACTATGGTAGTTTGAAAAACTCCTGTGCAGAGCTGTGGAAAATGTGCAGACACTACACAGGTAGAATTTGAATCATGATGCAAAATTACTAACTGACATGCCACCAATAATTTATAATGAAAGACGAAAAAACAGGTAGACTTTCTTACAAACAAAGGAATCATTAAAAAGTAGTAAGCAGCATCGTTTTCTGTCTATATGTTTGATTTGTAAACCAAGAAAATAGTACTTCAGGCTCTACCAGTAACTCACTGAGAGAGCCTGAATATATGACTTCATCTGCCAGTGACCTAAATATAGAAATATATAAATCGATTAAACATACTGTGTTTGTGATTGAAATTTACTTTGATAAGATGCTAAAGAATAGCAATAAAACTATTTCATGCACTTTGTAACTGAATTAATAAGCAAAAATTTAGATTCAAATTGTTTCGATGAAGGTGATGACATCGGTCAAAACTCAAAGTAGAAGCCGCCTTTATGAAAGTGGTTTATCTACTTAAAGACTATTAGAGTGGAACTATTTCTGATTTTAAAGCTATTGAGACCCCATCACAGAAAAACACAAAACATTCCAAAAACCCACTGCTGATCTTCTTTTCCAAACTGGCCACCCACCTACTTTTCTAACCCAGCTACCTTAAGTTTCCCACTGGGATGATGTTTATTGAAGCTGACCAGAAGATGCACATTTACTTCAGAAACAAAATTGTTTATCGCATAGACAGAGAAATAAGAAAACAAAATTGAAACTCTTCAGAGCGCATTAGTTTTTTAAATCAGAAGGCTTAGTTGTAATCATTGTCAAAATGGAAACTCTAAAAGGACAGTCACTAATAAAATCTTGTTGAATAACCAGACCCAAGACACTACGATATAAATCAAGTCAACATAAAAAGAGAGTCAACACCAGAATATTTCTAAATTCTCTACGAATATTATTTCACTAGTTCAGCCCATATCTTGGACAAGACAACTGCTGCCACTGCATTGCAATCTATCAGCTCATATCAGAAGGGCAGATCCCAGCAACCAGACAAGATCCAATAGAATCCACAGTAATCTGTAACATCTTTGAGTGTGCTGATGCGAGACATTACAAAAAAAATTAAAAGCCTTCTTGAGCAAGAGAATAAAATTCAAACTCATATATGAAAATAAAGCTTCAGATTTAAACTTTCAAAATGTAAAAGTCTCATCAACTATAAACTATTCCAAGCACAATTTTTTTTAAATTGACAAAACAGGTTTGCAATACTCAACGCAGAACGAACTGTGCTCTGATGGAAAAAAACAGGTTTGTCCTGAAACGGACAAAAAAGAAACATCACGTGACAAGCAACTGCTTCCACTAACAGTGAACAAATAGCGGCATACATGAAAAGATGTAACAAAAATGGCATCACCTGTGCCGTTTTAAAAATGAGAAGGAAAAAACTGAAAACTACTATATATAAAAATAATAAAAATATTCTTATGCATCACAGCACATAGTGTAATTACTCTAAATACACTGAATGCAACATTTTTAACCTACCAAAGCAATATAAATAAAAACTGCGTTAGATGAAATTTTACAGACGTATGTACAATTCTCATTAAATCATTCTTAAGTCTTAGTTTTTAAGTGACTAAAATTCCAAAGAGATTTTAAATCACATTTCCTTTGCTGTAGCCTTCACTTTAAGAATATGCAGCACGTTTTCTTTTCTAAGGTAGATTTTAAATTCTAGTCTCTTAAACAGCTTACAGACCAGCAGTTAGGTAGACTATCAGCCCTGGTTATGATGAACCTTTTGTTGATTAAAATCAGTTGCCTCTCACCTCACTACTTGTCTCTCTTTGAGGCTCTACCTGTAATATTAAAAAGGTAAAATAACCTGTCTGAAAGAAAATAATACAGAAAAAAACATTATGGTAATTAGAAAAAAAATTAACATTTTTATAATATAGGTAGATAGATAGATAGCAAAGAAGAACAACAACAATTTATTGTTGTATAGCACAAAATCATACAAGGAGTGCTACAATGGGCTTTAACAGACCTTATTTTTTGAGAGCCCCCTAGCCTTGACTCCCTAAAAAGACAACAAAAAAGGGAAAAATGGAAGAAATGTTGGGAAAGTCAATTCAGAGAGAGAGACCCCTTTCCAGGTTGCTTGGGAATGCAATGGATGTCAAAAAATGGGGTAAATACACTACAATACACAGAACAAAATACAAGTAATCTTCTTCACAGATCTAGATGGCTAATCTATCATTGCCACTTCAGGAACACAATACTATAGTACAACAGTAATAGTACAAACTACAAAGCATAAAGAGTAGATAATATCAAATATGAGGAATTTGATTTGTTCAGAGTCCTGGAGACCTCGGCCAACAAGCTGCTTCCCCCTTGTGGCAATTCCACAGCTGAGTCAGTGCTGGGCTGGCCAATCTAATGAAAGGACCCTTCTACCTGACGATTCCAGTGCTCCTCTATCAGAGATGACTTTTCCATAGGCAGGCAAATAACTTGGCAGCAGGGCAGTATTACCAATTGCTACATTTGAGTACCGGGAACAGAAACAGAATAAGTGAGTGTTAGTAGCAATTATAACTATCATATTAAACATGTTTTAGTGCTAATGACTAACAGCAGAGATGCACTATGCTCACTTTATCAGCAGCTCTAGTCCGGGTATGCTAAACTAAAACAGTGAGTTTTCCGTTTGCAGTGAGTTTTCAACACTCTAATTTCAGAGCGCAAGTATTCTCATTAAAACAGGGAGAGTTTCTATATGCTTTGATCAGTTTTGCTTTAAGGGGAGCCACTGTGTCCAGGGCATCTCTCAAGGTCAAATTATGGTTTGTTGTTAGCTGAGAACATATGTGATATTTAGTTATAGAGTTTTCTTTGTTTAAATTGACATTTAGATGGCAACATTTTGAGATGCTTTGTATCTCGGTTTCTCCCAGATAGTTTTTGGAATTTCTGTTTCCAAGTTTTCTTTGTATTGGTTTCTCTTTTTCAGTCTCCATGTGTGTTTATTTACATATTACATCATATATTTCAAAAGATAGTAATTCTGGACCATTATTGGGTGCTTTCCAAAGCTGCATCATTGCCTAATCGACTACAGTCGCATTTATCCAGCACAGTAGTTAAAGGAGGTCATTGATGGGTACCCCTCTGGCTTTAAGGTAAAATTTATGAAAATGTAATCTCTGTATCAGGGATGAATTTTTACAAGTAAAAGTTTTACACATGAAACAGCTGTTCACAACCCAATCATCAGATAACAAGCCACTATTTCCGGTAGAGGGCCATAACCACAGCTTTGGATATGCAGCGTTCCATCACAAGTGCATCACACTCATCTGTAAGCCATTCCAGTGTGTACAGGAGATTTGATGAGCTCAAGAAAACAGCATCTGTAAGCAGGAGAGATGAAACCCTTATGTGCTCAGACTGGATACCCTTCTATCTATGAAACTCATGACCAGGAAATGAGTGAAGACACACCCTTAGCAGAATTCAGCATGCACATTGAACTGATTCACAAACTACACAAATGATACTTTTGCTCCACAAATACAGGGTCTGATTGCCACACAGAAGCAGCTCTGGAACCCAATACTCTTTTAACACTGTCCAAAAGATATTACAGTCATACGCTTTTCCAGTTTTACAAAGAAATTTAAATAGAATCAGAAAACTCCCATGATATCTCAACTGTCACACAAATATGGAATCCACATTGCCGCAAATAGGTACACCAGCATAGGCTTCCCTAGGGAGGCTGATGAGCCATAACTCGACAATTAATTAACGGATAAATACCGCTGGGCTCAATTTATAGTAATCAGTTTCAAACAATTTTGTTTTCCTGTCTTTTTAAACAAATCTGTGTCTTTATGTATACTCATTATGTAATTAGTAATTTGTAAAGTTTGAATTTGCATCTATATGAGAACCTGTTACAGCAGTCTGCACCTGCACTCAGCGAAAAGTGTTCCACAAAAATAAATTGAATTGAATTGATCTCTAGGTTGTCAGGATTTGTTCCTTGGTGGACATCCACAAATAATACAGGTAATCCCAACCTGAATCTTCTCTATTAACCAATAAATGATTAATTATTAAATAATACATTTTATTAAGAAAAGAATAATACAAACAGAAAACAATTAGTCATTTTCAAACCTCCTTGATCTAAATCAGGGTCTTGTGCACTGGACCCTATTGTTTCAGGACTGGGCAGAACTAATCAAGATATTCAGAAATTATTAGCCTTAATCTGAAAGGCATAAACTGAAGAATAAAATGCAAAATACAGAAATCAAAGACTAGGAGCTTGACTGAAAGCAATAAATGGCCAATAACTTTAACAGGAGGTTCATTGGTACAATAATTATTTATTTATTTGCACTTATATAGCGCTTTTCTCACTACTCAAAGCTCTCAGTAATCGCAGGTTAAGGGCCTTGCTCAAGGGCCCAACAGAGCAGAGTCCCTATTGGCATTTACGGGATTCGAACCAGCAGCCTTCCGATTGCCAGTGCAGAGCCCTAGCCTCAGAACCACCACGCAGCAAACCTGACAGATCACCTTTAATTGTAGACTCCATACCCTTTAACTCAATTATTAATGAAAAGAACAGAAAACACCTGGGTTCACTTCCCGGGTCCTCCCTGCGTGGAGTTTGCATGTTCTCCCCGTGTCTGCGTGGGTTTCCTCTGGGCGCTCTGGTTTCCTCCCACAGTCCAAAGACATGCAGGTTAGGCGGATTGGCGATTCTAAATTGGCCCTAGTGTGTGCGTGGTGGTGTGGGTGTGTTTGTGTGTGTCCTGCAGTGGGTTGGCACCCTGCCCGGGATTGGTTCCTGCCTTGTGCCCTGTGTTGGCTGGGATTGGCTCCAGCAGACCCCCGTGACCCTGTGTTCGGATTCAGCGGGTTGGAAAATGGATGGATGGATGGAGAACAGAAAACTGTTAAAAATTAAAAGAACGTTGAAAAGGGGAAAAACAAAAAAGGGAAAGTGGTAGACTCAGTGGCTGAGCCTGCCCCTGAGCTCCCTAGCCTACCTAGGCATTACCACAACAATGTTTATTTATGTAGCACATTTTCATGCATTGGCTCCAGCAGACCCCCGTGACCCTGTAGTGAGGATATAGCGGGTTGGATAATGGATGGATGGATGGATGGACATTTTCATGCAAACAATGTAGCTCAGATTGCTTTACAAGAATCCAAAGAAAAAGTTACAAGACAAGAAAAACAAATAAGATTATGCAATAATATTAAAGAATAAGTATCAAAAATAAAACTTTACGATCTTAAAAAACTGATATCAAGTAAAAAGGTAGCATCCTTATATATAAGATCATGATGTAAGTCTCTAAAGATGAGTCCAGTGATAAGATTAAAAGGCCCGGAGGAGAGAATAAAAAACATAAAGAAAACTTCAGTTAAGCTGGAGAAAAAAAAACCAAAATCTGCAGGGGTTCCAAGGCCAAAGGACCACCCACCCACCACTGGGCATCTTTCCTAACATAAATGTTCTTACTTCATTACTTTTTATTTCCAGACTTAA
Organism: Erpetoichthys calabaricus; assembly: GCF_900747795.2. Classification (NCBI taxonomy): domain Eukaryota; kingdom Metazoa; phylum Chordata; class Cladistia; order Polypteriformes; family Polypteridae; genus Erpetoichthys; species Erpetoichthys calabaricus. The sequence goes on along the minus strand of NC_041400.2, from coordinate 116,712,462 downwards.
TATGAGAGGATTCGATTAAGTTGGTCTTGTGGACAGATGAGGTACCTGCCTTCATTCCAGCATTACAGGTGACTGCATGGTGACTAGATTAGGTGGTGGTGGTACAAGTCACCACCCCAGAAGAACCCAAAAAGATAGCGTACAGATTAGTGTTAGTATACCCAAATGCAGCAAACAGCTTGAAACTGCTTAAATGTATCCATGTAGACATTTATACAGTAACATCTACTGGTATGAAGTGGAAGTGCAAATCATCTACAGTTGAATACTGTGCAGGAAAAAATTTCAAACATACAAGACAAATCTTTCATTCAACAGCTTATTAATCACTGAATGAAGTTATGCTTAAAACATGATGAAAGAGAACACAAATAAATAAAGTAAAACTAGTCAAAAGGAATAGCGCAGCAGCATTCATACACAGGCCCTTTATTAAGCTATAAAGAAGAGTGCCCTATGCAAAACTACATGCCAGAGAAAAAATGAAAATATTGCCAGTGACACTCTAATCAACTTATCTGATGCCATTGCACAAATGCTGGCAAGGTTTCTAGCTTGCGGAGTCGCTTTTTACTTTATATAAGACACCACAGTGTGTACCACTTACTTGCAATGTGAGATTGTCAGTGTATCATCGGAGAGTCCTGTGACATGGGAATACTTAGTAACTTTGCAGGAACTGGACAAGGTTTCAGCATATAAGATTACACCTCTGCTGCTTGCCATTACAGAGTCCAGTAACACTTATTAAGTTTATAGTGAAAGAAAATAGTTTTGCCTCTTTATATTTTAACACACTATCCACCAAAAGCAGCATAAATTGAAATAGAGACGACTTATGATTGCAATATAATTGTATTTTAGGCGCACGGATTATGGCAAATGTCTAATATGTGTACTGTGCTTATTTGTGATGATTATCCAAGCTAAAAATATCTGAGTGTTTTCCTAGAAATTGTAAAATAATATGATTCTCTTAGGGGAGCCTAGCAGCACAATTCTTTCTGTGAAATCAGCTTTAAGAAGTTCATCTGAAAATCTAACTACAAAAATAGTATTGTCCAAATCCATCTGCTGCCCTTCGTACTTGTAATAAAATGTATTATTCTCTTTAACCTCTCCAGTTTCTATTAATGATGTCCTGTATTCATGTAATGCGGTTTCATCTTTAAACTGAGGCGATGACAGCTTTACATTTAGCTTTTCTCAAGGGTTCATTTACTGCAACGATTCCTTCCAACAATTAGAGAACAGACTAAAAGGAACTGCTCTTTGCCCATTTTCTTTTACATCTGTTCACAGCTGGCATCTGTTACTTTTGGAAAACGACCAACACAGGGTATTATGTTGCAGAGGGTATAATGGCAAGAGTGAATGCCGAAAACTATGAGATATTTATACAGAGGAGTTAAAGTTTAAGGTGGCATCCTGTGGTTGCATTTCAAAATGACCTTATCAGTATGTTTGAAAGGGTGTCTGTGTCCCAGCAATGGAAAAAGAGACCATGAGAAAACTCTTCAGAAGGGCCATGTTACAGATGCCAGTATCTTGCTAACCCAACAACTGAGATGTATTTTGTATATCTACAGAAAGAACACTTGAAGTTTTTAAAATTAATGTTAAGCGTATAATAGGCCAAAATTATTGTAAATTAGGCACAAAATGTTCTGTTTAGATAAACATTATACTATTAGGGAAAAAGGCAAGAAAACAGGAATCAGAATATATTGGATTGCAAGATCATATTTCAGAATTAAATTTTTAACATTCAGGTTAATGTATTAGAAAGTTGATTTTACACTTTTAAATATTTATATGTATTGCTAATAAATTATTTTTATATAGTTAAAAACTTTGCTAACCCAGTGCCAAGTGTTACAAATTCATAAATCAACCATTCTGGGTTCAAATCCCACACCTGACTGCTGTCTGCACTCTTTCTAGTTGTCTCTGCACATATTTCTTTAAAATACTCTGGTTTTCCTGCCACATCCCAAAACTCCATGTTTAAGTTTAAGGTACAATTCTAAGTTTGTGGGGGTGTGTACAGGAGTGGGGCCTTGTGATGGACAGCCGCCTACATGTTTAACACCTTCCTTGAGCCTGATGATAGTCTCCAGCACTCCATGATTATAAATTGCATTAAGTGGGTTTGAAAATGTTAAGTAGTGTGAAGTTAGCATTGTTGAAAGCAGTTTTATATGCACCGTATTTATTTAATACATGATAAAATTGTTATTAACAAGAAAATAATCTATGCATGTTAGTAACGGGTAGTAACTAATACAAAGTGCAAAGCAGGTTTCATTTAAAAAAAAAGGTTCAAACAATAAAACACTCTAGTCCTGCTAGTCCTTTTGGTTTTTTCACTACTGTTAATGACATTTTGGTATGCAATAAGTTATTATTTTAATAATATTTCTTGGATTGGATTTGTTCACTTTGTATATGAAGTTAATTCAGAAAGTATTCAGACCCCTTCACTTTGTGCATGTTTTATTGTGTTGTAGGTTTAGTTTTAAATGGATACATTTGCCATTATTGCCTGTCAATCTACACTCATTAGAAAATGCCTTTTCAGAAAGGTTGGCAGATTTATTAAAAAATCAAAACTGAAATATGTCATTCATATAAGCATTCAGATCCTGTGCTGTGGCATTTCAAGCTGTGTTCAGGTGCATCTTGTTTCCTTGAATTCTCCTTGAGAGGTGTCTACAATTTCGTTGGATAAATTCAGTTGAATTTAGAAAGGCGCACAACTGTGTATAAAAGGTCCCATTATTCACACCACAATTCACACCACATATGAGGACAAAAACCAAGTTTAAGGATCTCTCTGTATACGTCTGTGATCAAATTGTGGTGAGGCATAGATCAGGGGAAGGGTATAACACAATTTCTAAAGCTTTGAGCGTTCCTAGCATCACAGTGGCCTCAATAACTGTAAAGTGGAAGAGGTCTGGAACCACCAGGACTCTTCCTAGACTTGGCCGTCTGGTCAAACTGAGTAAACTGGTGTTTTGATATCAGATCGCTTAACATGAAAGGTACCAACTGAGCTCTTAGATTCTCTCTGTGATGGGGGATAGGAAGACATGTGAAAATCAGCTAAATCCCTTTAATTTTAACCTCTTAACTGTCTCATTTTCTGTATTAATAACAGTTACATATATATATATGTCTTTTCTTTCCAAACCTTTACTTCAACCCATCTAATAGAGTACTATGCTCAAGCATACTCAAGTGCCCTTAAGGGACTGTAGAAATGACAAGGGAATGGGACAGTCCTGCACTTAATTACACGGAGTAAATAATAATCAGACAGACATTTACTTTTGAGCTTTTTACTTGTAAAGTATATTTATTGCATTAAAACAAATAACAGCATATATAAGGTGATCCACAGAATCATACAATCTGGCTGCTTTAAATCTTCATTCAGTCCACCAGAAGTAGTAAGGTGCTGATAATCATTACAACTCCTAGGGGTCTTCTTTTCTTGCATATTATATATTCTCAAATAAAAGCAAGGATATACCAAGTGAAAGACTGATAACCTTTGGAAATTTTTAAAAACATCACCTGTTTTCCCACCAGTATCAGCTCTGCTGTTTCTCCACCCTAATGGGACACACACATGGGCCACTAGCAGAGCATGTTGACATTAACTTTTGCAGATTCTCACAGCACATGACATTTTCTCTTACATTAGTACCATCACAAAGCTCAAGATCAGTTTCCTAAGGTTCCTCTGAGTAAGCAAAAAACATAAACAAAAAAAAGACATGATTAATGTTCCAGCTCCCCCGACATTCACTGCGCTTTCTGTTCATTGACAAGACTTCAGACTAAGAAACTAAAAGGCCTCTTACCTGAACAGTTTGAAATATCTCCTATACATTGAACAAGAAGGGGCTTGGTCAGGGGAGATGACCAAGAACACAATTGGTCACTCTAACAAAAGCTTCAGTAGTCTTCTGCTGAGACAGGGAGAAAACGTTGGTACGATGACTATCTCAGAAGCACTCAGGGGTTTATGGTAGAGTGGCATATGACAGTTAAAAGGACTTCTGAGAGCATGATGAAAAAGATTCTCTGGTCTGATGAGGACAAAAATTAGACTCTTGGGTAAATCTCCAAGCACTATGTCTGTTGAAGGATGAGGCACTGCTTATCATCTGTCTAATACCATCCCTATGGTGAAGGATGGAGGTGGCAGTATTCTTCAATAGGGGGGTGCATCTCAGTGCAGGGTCCCAACTGAGGAAAGGATGAAGGCAGCCAAATACAGAGATGTCCTTAAGAGAAACCTGATTCACATCCCAGACAAATGTAATGGTGCTCCTCTCAGCATGACACAGACACAAAACATATAGCCAAGACAACGTTGGAGCAGTTTATGGTCAAATCTTTGACTGTCCATGAGTGGCCCAGCCAAGGCTTAAACCTTTGAACATGTGTGAAGAGACCTAAAAATTGAAGTCTATAGAGGCTTCTCATTCAATCTAACAGAGCTTAGGAGGATCTGCCATGAAGAATGGAATAAACTTCCCCAAAACAGGTAGAGGACTTTTCCTTATAAATAGACTCAAAAGCTGTAATCATTGCCAAAGGACCTTCTGCAAAGTACTGAATTAGAGATTCTGAATACATGTATTAGATAGAGATTTTAGGTTTCATTTTAAATAAACTAGGGGGCTCTGCTCCCTGCTCGTTTGCTCGCCAACCCCCGGCGGGTGCTATGTGCTAGCCACTTTGCGGATCTACCGACTCATGTATGGGGATGTGGATGTACAATTTAAAACATATTGTTATTTTCATGGAATTATTACATATGCATAATAGCACTAACTATTTCACATTACAGCAAGTAAGTTAACCATAGAAAAAAATAGTAAAATGTAATAAATTGAAAGAAAATTATGTTTCAATGTTGCGTTAGAGGTTTCGTTGCATTATACGTTGTCATTCTCTTTGGCTTTGAAATTAACACGAAATATTTTTAAACTTACACTTTTACTGTAAAACTTAAAGCAATTTTTTAATTAAACTTTGTCAATACCGCATTGAATTTGATTTCCATGTTTGACTTACATCGTGACAAACACACCCCGTATAACTGCCCCGTGAATGAATATCGTTTCTTTCTTGTTAATAAATAAACCAACTTTTTCAAATGTTTGTCCCTGTGATTTCTTATTGTCATAGCAAAAGCTATTCTAACGGGAAACTGTAAACGTTTTAAATGCAAATGGCATATCAAGATCTCCTTTGGTGTCTAATGTTATCCACAGAAGATGTACTGACATTATCTTTTTTGTCACCTGTTAAAATTTTACATGTCACAATTGTTTCGAGCCAATTTTGAATACAACTAATCTTGTCCTATTGCATAGCCCATCACTTAGACATAAATTACGCAATAACATTACTATACATCTTTCAACAGTAAGTCGGCCGTGGAAGACTGGAACGGTGTTAATGGTTGTAGATATTCTATGGGACAAGTTGATGTTTTCATCTTCCGCACCATTGCCGCCACTGTTTGAGCATAGTCTATTGATATGTATTTAACCAATACGTTTGACTTCATCCTTTCTCAGTGCTAGGATTGTTCGTGGCACTAATTTTTTTCTGTTGATAACTCTTCGGGATGAAATGCTTCAATAAGATTTGGACATACAGTAATAAGTCTTCTTTTATTGAGAAATTAAAGCGAGGAAAACATAAAAATTTATAAGAGCTGAGAGCCCAGGAACTGTGTCTGACAAAGGCATTCACACGAAGGAGAGACCAGAAGATTGTGGTTGAAAATGGTTGAGTGGAGGGCAGGACCTTGAAAAAATCTCTTGGCAAAAGTCTTGTCTCGCAGGACTTGAAAAAATCTGTTGGCAAAAGTCTCGTCTCAACGTTTTCTTTTATAATAGAGAGGTTTACAAAGATCTCTGAACACACATTTTCAGTTTGTCATTTATAGAGTTTAGATTGATGGGCAAAAATGTCAAATTTATCTATTTAAAATTAAAACTACAATGTAATAAAGTGTGCAGAAAAGGAAGAAGTCTGAATCCTTTCTGATCCACTATATTGTGGCTATTTTGAATAAAATGGTTATTTATTTTAAAACTGGCTTATAAGGTTATTATTTTATAATGTCCAGTTGTTCTCATCAGAAGGATATTGTCCCTAGAAATACTTCTGCTCGTGGTGTCATCTTCAGTCTGTAGTTAGGATAGACATTGATAATGCTATGAAACATATTTTTTATAAGTAGACATTTCTTCACATAAGATGCTAAATTTGCATTGGGATTTCTTCACTTCGGCCCTTAACTTAATGTCATGTTGTTTAATGTTCTACCAGCATTATTTCTTGGTGAAGTCAATACATAAACAACAAACCTTAGTGGAAAAATGCATTCATTATGAACATTTGTAAATTGTATCATAAATAACTAATAGTTTGTGGCTATTTTTTTTTTATTCTACTATTTCTCCAGTGTGTGTTCTTGACAAATAGTCCTGGCTTTGAAATGTTTGTTTCTTTATTTAAGTAAGGGTTTTCATTATTGGATGGTTGACTTCTTCAAGTAAGAAAAGTAAAACAATTGGAGTTTTCCCACTGTTTTAGCTTCTACACTAACACTTAAGAAAATGAAGAGACTGATTTAAAGAGCTTCATAAACTTGACTATGTGCAGTAGGTGAAGATGGTAGGGAGACATTATAATGGTTGATATAATAAAATGATGAGATTTTGAATTTTGCGAATGTTCACTCTGATTGGATGAACACAGTTTTAAAATATGTCCGCTTTGGCTGATCACTCTGGGTTCCTTAAAATACTGCTAATGATTTACCAACAATTGACTGTCAAGCAAAAGCAGATAACCCTGCTATACAAAAGTGTGCTTCTTTGGTAAAGTACAGAGAATTCATAAAATTTTTAACTTTTTATCGCCAGCAGGGCATGTTACCTGTAGTGAATATTTATTGAAAAGCTACAAGAAGTATTACAGAATTGAAGGTAAGAATAATAGGATGAGGAAGATTAATCCTTTCAGTCCATACCTAAGACATGACTGGAGTATATAAATCCATATAGAATTTGCCTTCAGTCTTACTGTTCATAAATAATGGTGAGATAAATATTTCCAATAGTTTTATTAAATCAACTGCTGTGGAATCCAGAAATTCTCACTTCCACACTTGGCTCAGTGGAGCTGATTGCACTCACTCTCACATTTCCTCCCTACTCTCATCACTCAATGTCAACAGACGTTTAGCTGAGCTCATATGCCATTGTTGTGATTAGTAGCATCTGTCACCCACATGACCATTGTTCTGTGCCAAGATGGGGACAGGCAGTGAGAAACTGTAGAATGTAGATGGATGAAAGGAGAGTAAGAGTCAATAAACCTATATGGGGTCATTACTGTTTAAACACAAAATATACTTCACCTAAACCAAAGATGTTAGCCTATCCTCAAAGTCAGAAAAACATGCAAAGGTTTGTTGCTTTTAGTCAAAATGATGTCACTAATTCACAGTGTAAATGCTTTTATTTATCCAAACTCTTAGACAATCAGGAGACTACACAATGCCAACCTTTCCATACTGTCACCAAGGTGATGTCATACACTGCGACGTCTGGCCATCACACTGTAGCAAACGGAATAGCAACCAGTACGCAAATCCAGTGAAATTGGTGGTACCTATGAACAACATGGCAGTGTGCCAATATGTGAAATATGTCTGAAACCCTTACAATGACTTGTAGATAGAAAAATAATGACATTTTTTATGTTCAAAAACCATGAAAAGAAATATGATTGAAAACACACAAAACTAATTAAAAAACAAACCAAGTATGACACAGTTTATAACACATTGCACGTTTACTGTGGAAACTCACTGACTGCTGTTCTTCCTTTCTGCAATGATTTTCCACCTGTTTAAGATATCAGGCAACTCGTTATATTCAAGTCTCAACCATTAGCCTCTGTGACAATATAAATCACACACTATGGTTTTGAATTTTCTTATATATTGAAAAAGGGAGCAGAGACCTTGTTTCAATTCATTGCAAGATCACTGTCCGTAAAAGTCTACAGGTTCTCCTCATTTGACAGCTCTTAAAAGTTCTACAGTGATATCACATGTCTCAACACCATACATGCTAGATGAACTCTAAATTAACCCGCAATGAATGATTGTGTATGAGTGTGTGAGTGTACATTGAATTCAAGTGGGATTATGCCCAGACTGGTTTTTTACTTATGTGAGATGCTTTAGAGATGAGCTTTGTTTCCTTGCAACCCTACAAAACAAAACTAAGAAAACAAATTAAATAGTAGCAGCTGTTAGTTATAAAATATATTATTCAGATACAACGGGGGCACAAGTAACAGATGATTAACAGTTCTGTAAGTATGATAAAAAATGTTTGCATATATATTCATTTTCTAATAAGCTTATCCAGTTAATTGCATACTGTGTTATCATACTGCAACAATTTAAATGTAACAATTCTCTTTACCTGGACGTTTTTAGGATGTGGAAAGAAAACACATGCAGAGACTGGGAGGCTGCACAAAATCCATAGAGGCCGTACCTGGGCCAGAAGAACCAAAATTTCTTTATCTGCTAAATCTGTTGAAAGCATTGGAACCTTCAGATCTCAAGATGACATTGTGGAAATACCATCTGAATAGGAACTCATAAGCTACTGTATGTTGAGATGGATGGCCTTTTCTTGACAAGATGTCTTTGTATTTCTAAACTAGCTGATTACCCAGTGGCTTCGCTCATTGAGTGCAAGGGAAAAAAATAAAATGTAGTCTATATGTTATTAAACAGTAAAACATTAACATTTTAAGAAGTAAAGATACATTGAGCACTACTGGAGTGGTTTCGGGTAAACTACATTTTAAAGGCGGTATAACACAACAGGTAAGTAGTACTAACAGCAGCTAAAATGTATTTGGATCATCTCTCGGTAGTAGATCCCTTTTGAAAGGCGCTACACGACAGCTGTGGTATAGAAATTACATTTTCTATGTGAACGTCCAAATTTCTGCCTGTGGTAATTTACTGGCATTACCAGCAATTAAAGAAAATTAGTTTTGTGTCCTCTGCAGTGTTAAGAGAGAAAGGCTTTGGTTTGAGATATAAGGAAAAATGGTATAAAGAAAGGAAACTTGCCTTTTTCTTTTATATAGTGTAGAGAGACATCTTCGCTGACACTATGACCACCTTTTGGGGAGCGTCGCGGCGGGTCTCGTGTAGACTGGAGAGACGGCCCTGCCATTAACCGGCTGGGATGGCACTGTTGGTCCTCCACTCCTGTGCATGCCTCCCGCGACCTCATAACCCTATACGTGCAAAAGAAAGTGCGAAGCACCTTAATATTAGTTTGCCGTGGTCTAGAAAAGGGATCCCATGTTTGCAGTTGTCTGGGCTATAGCTCAGGGGAAGGAGGAAAAAAATTGAAAGTGCTTACTTTCACTTAAGGCAGAAGAGCAATCAGCATTTCAAAGGCTGGCACAGCTACGTACGTACATGCGCGCGCGCGTCGGCTGCTTGACTTTTATAGTATTTTGGTAGGAGACGCCACTTTTTGCAGACACGTTCACATCATCGCGTGCCTACGGAGGGATGACATGGAACAGGTTATTTGGTCGGCGCGAGGGCGCCGAATACAAAAAGGAATTACAGCGCCTGACAACCTTACACTATGTGCCTGTGATTTAAGAGAAAAATAATTCTGATAAATGTGGACGCTGCCCTTCCGTGCTTAACAGGCCGAAGGTCAAAACAATTCCCAAGTCCAACATTTTACATGAAGAAGTCTGTACATCTTCTTAGATGTAAACTCTCCATCTGCTTAAAATAATTGATTACAAAAGCAACCTTGAATGTTGCGGGGTTTTAGTGACCTGAACTCACCTTAAGGGACAGTGTAGAAAGACGCAAAGCTGTTTTGCTCATCTATTCTACTATCAAGTACTGCCAACTAAAAAAAAGTTACAATGTGGCAGTTTCCACGACAGTCACGTGGACGAATAAAGAAAACTTCTCTGTCAGAACGCGCCTAGCGGTGGACAGCTCAGCACTGTCATCCAGAGAGGAGGGCTGGGAGAGGGCAACGCGGGGCGCTGTACTATGGGATAGATCGGCATGTTTGTGTTTACTTCTTTTTAATATCAGTAAAATAACTCTCACACAAATAATAACAATTCATAAAGACGATATAAAAATGGAGTCCACAAACAAAGTGATTGGTTCCTGTATTATAATCTGTTCTGTGGTCATACGTAATTTCCATATCGCGTGGTCATGCGTAATTTCCGTTTCATATGTAATTTCCATATTGCGTGGTCATACGTCATTTCCGTTTCAAATGCGAAAAGAATTTTATATATACAGATTATCAATGAAAGAGTTAAATTCAGATGGATTTGAAAATATTTTTTGAATTATCATATTGAACCATACACCAATATAATTTATAGATTTTGGTTTACCGTATATGGGACATCTGCACTTTTCCAGCAGTTTGTTGTGGGTATCCTAGTATTATTCTTGTATCATGTGTCAGATATCCATTTACATTTATTTGCTTAGCAGACACTTTCATCCAAAGAAATTTAGAAAAGAGGTCAACATAATCGCGTAAACATCAGTCTGGGGGAACTGTTTGGAAAGAAGTGTTACAGAACAGGTCACGTCAGGGTGGGGAGCATGCACTGGTACAGCGTGTTGCTGCACCCACCACAAGACGAAACAGATCAGGATCCCCCCCCGCAGACATGCAGTCTAGTCCCACCCTCTGGAAATTACCCTGTATCTGCTGCAGCCAGGTGTTACATGGGCGTCTCTCCTTGGCCTGGTCCCGCCACTCAGGTCCTAAACAATGAGGATCCTACAAGCTAGAATCGTGCCACATGGACATAGTGCCATAACTGACGCTCCCTCACAATGCAGGTGATGTGCCTCATAGAGTTACAGAACAAGATTACAAAATTGATCACTAAAAATACCAGTGAGTTACAGAACTGTTATCCGGATCCACACAGGTCTGTTATTAAGAAGAAAAAATGTTTTTTACTAAAATCAGGAACTAAGCTCTATGATCTAAAACAAATTTATCATTTTATAACCTCTATTAGTTAAAAAAAACAAAAAAAAACAGAAAAACATGTTACAATAATAACTTATAATTGTATCACTCATACATCATGCAATATTAGGCCATGTTACTTTTGCTAGTTCTCCAAAGTATTTTCCTTTCTCTTTCTGCTAAGAAGTGAAAAATTCATATGCAAAGCGGAGCAGAAAAATCAAAGATTTCCCTAACATAACAAAGTACAGAATTGTCATATTTTGTAAAAAAGATGGGTTGTTCCTCAATAACTAAAATTTATTTCAGAGCATCTTTAAGTTCTACCCCTTACCACTTTCCTCTTGTCCTTGTGATGATTTGTTTAGTGAAGGTTTTGGGTGGTGAATTCTGTGAGTTATTATATGGTGATGACCTTGTGATTGTGGAAGGGTCAGAGAATGAACTGTGCAGAGGGGTAATTGAGTGGCAAGGGGCCATGGAAATAAGAGGTTTTAAAAGTAAATGCGGGGAAATCTGAGGTCATGGATGAGAGGTGAAAGGCTATTAAGACAAGACAGAGTGGGCTTAGCCCTTAAGAAGGACAAAAGATTAAATACTTCTGGGCAGGTATAACTCATGGGAGACTGTCAAGTGGAAATATGTAGTTAAAGCTGTACGGAGTAAATGGTGGTATTGGATGTGGTATGTAATAAAAGGATGTTAAGCAAAAGTAAGATAAATATCTATTTAGCAGTAATAAGGATAGAGTTAATGAATGGGCAATAAGTAAGAAAGAAAAAGAGAAACATGAAAGAACTAAAATGAGATTGCTAAGGAAGGCTCTGGATGTTTGGCTGAGGTAAAGACTGAGGAGTGTGGAGAGTTGGAGAATGAAGAAGTGGTAAAAGTCAGTGAGACAATCAGAGAAGCTAAATTGAGATGGTAAATGCTGTGTTTAGCATAAACAAGGAAGAGATGATTGTGAAATAGTCTGGAGAAGGCTTGTCAGAGGAAGGAGACTGATGGGGAGGCAAAGGCTTAGGGGGGAGACTATGTGGAAAGAGCACTGAGGGAAGCGGATGCGCAGCATCTACAAAGATGAAGAACACTCAGCAAGGCAGCTGACCCTAACAAAGGGATAGAATCTGAAAGAAAGAGAATAGAAAAGATGGAGGTGTAGGGTTCTTCATGCTGAACAAAAGCAAGAGAGTTACAAAGATGACTTCATTAAAGTAATCACTGAGGGCAGCTTGTGGCTGGTCATCTTGCAAAGAAAGTCCACTCCTGAGTCGATTTTAGTAAGTGTGTGTTTATAGAGGTGTACAGTGTTTTACTTTAAATTATATTATTTCACATCCCTTACAAATTGAACTATGTCTAATTATATATCCTTTCCTGAATGTTATTCCACATACCATAAG